>NW_028270174.1:2429317-2729317 GCF_037043375.1 Chiloscyllium plagiosum
GGGATTTCCACTCTGGCTGAAGAATCAACAATCCTGGCTTCAGTCTCAGAATAAGAAGTTGGCTATGTAGAGCTGAGATGAGAAGAAATTTATTCACTCAGAAGTGGTGAATCTTTGGAAGTCTCTAATCTAAATATCTGTGGATACTAATTTTTTGAAATTATTCTATTCTGAGACAGTTAGAGTTTTGGACTCGAAATGAATCAAGAACATGGGGACCAGGCAGGGAATACGAATGATTAGCCGTGATCATACTGAGTGTTGAAGCAGGCCTGAAATTCCTGTTTCTATTTTTAGAACTCGTTACTGAACTTTCTATAGGGAAAATCACATCTCATCAACTTGATTGAGTTTTTTGAGGAAGTTACCAAAAGATTGACGGGGCAAAGCAGTAGACACTGTTTACTTGGACTTTAGTAAACCCTTAGACAAGGTTCTGCACAGCAGACTAATAAGTTAAGGTAGGTCACATGGGATTCAGGTTGAGCTTGCAAATTGGATACATAATTGGCTTAATAGCAGGAGGTAGAGAGTGGTGGTGGAGGGTTGTTTTTCAGACTGGAGGCCTGTGACCAGCGGTGTTCTGCAAGGATCAGTTCTAGGTCCGCTTTTGTTCGTCATTTATATAAATGATTTGGACATGAATACCAAAGGCATATCGAAGATGACAAAGAAATCTTGATCAAATGGGTCAATGGGCTGAAAAATGGCAGATGGAGTTCAATCTGGATAAATGCAAGGTATTGCATTTTGGCACAACAAACAAAGGTAGGGCTTATAAAAAATAATGGTAGGGCTTCAGCTAGTGTTGCAGAACTGAGAGACCTAGGGGTTCAGATACATAATTCTTTGATGTTTGCCTCACTTTTAGACAGGGTGGTTAAAATGGCATTTGGCATGCTTGCTTTCATTGTTCAGTCCTTTGAGTATAGGTAAGTCACATTGAGGTTAAACAAGACATTGGTGAGACCTCTTCTGGAACACTGTGTCCAGTCTGGTCAACCAGTTATAGGAATGATATTGTTTGGAGGATTTTAAGGGGGTACATTTTTAAAGTGACAAGAGAGAGATTTAAAAAAGACATGGAGGCAAACTTTTTTTACACAGGGTGGTTCGCGATTGGAATGAACTTACTGAGGAAGTGGTGCATGTGGGTACAATTACAATGTTTAAAAGACAATTGGATAAGTACATGAATAGGAAAGTTTTGGATGAATATGTGCCAGGAGCTGTCAGGTGGGACTAGTTTAGTTTGGGATTATGTTTGGCATGGACTGGTTGGACTGAAGTGTCTGTTTCTGTGCAGTGTGACTATGACAGCAATCCTAGTTTCTTCAGTCTCACTATGTAAATAAAATCCCTTTCCCCAATTTTAACAAGTTTTCTCTGCATCTCCTCCAGGGTGTCTAGTTGGAAATTTGCATCTGGTCCCAGAAACTTATTTACATTTGGTGTTTCTTCTAGTGAGAAAGTTTTTCACTATATTGAGCCAATTTTGGTTAGACCACATCTGGAGTATACTGTACAAAATTGGTTTCTTTATTTAATGAAGAATGAAAATGCATTGGATACAGTTCAGGGAATATTTAATAGACTCATAGCTAGACCGGGTGCATGTTCTTATAAAGAAAGGTTGAACAGGCTGGGCTTGTATCCAGTGGAGTTTAGAAGAGTAAGAAATGACTTGATTGAAATATGTAGGATGTGGAGAGATGGTATCATGAAAGATTCTAGAACTAGAAGTCACTGTTTAAAAATAAGTGGCCAAGTTAAGACAGAGGTATGGAGTATTTTTTTCCTCAGTTGGTTGTGTCTTTGGAACACTCTTTCTCATGTGACAATGGAAGCAGAATCCTTGGATATTTTAAAGGGAGCGAGCTGAAAGGTTATTGAGCATCGGGAGAATGATTAGATTAGATTACTTACAGTGTGGAAACAGGTCTTTTGGCCCAACAAGTCCACACCAACCCTCCGAAGAGCAACTCACCCTATATTTACCCCTTCACCTAACACTACAGGCAATTTAGCATAACCAATTCACCTAACCTGCACATATTTTGGACAGTGGGAGGAAACCGGAGCACCTGGAGGAAACCCACACAGACACTGGGAGAATGTGCAAACTCCTCACAGACACTTGCCTGAGGCAGGAATTGAACCCGAGTCTCTGGCGCTATGAGGCAGCAGTGCTAACCACTGTGCCACCATGCCGCCCATAATGTGAATAATCAAAAGGAACAGCCGCAATCTGACTCAAAGCAGGATCGAGGGGCTGAGTGGCCTACCTCATGCTTTTAATTCATATGTTCATAAGTTGGTCCAATCTGAGGAAAATGTTCCAATTTCCTCAGATTGGACCAACTTAAGAACATATGTGCAATTTTCCTCTTGGAGCATCTTTTGATTGGCAGTATTTTTCATACCTGACAAATGAATTCCATTGGATCAGCTGTTCTTATTAGCAATCGTTCAATTTCTTCCATTGGAGTGTAGTACAAAACTTCAGCCTGGGCTATTCTTACTCCTCCACAATAAAGGTTCATTGTCACTGGGCCAGCAGGGAGATCTGTAAAACAGGAACTGCTGTAAACAGAGAGAACTGAATTTCTAAAGCACTTCCCACAGTCACAGGACATCCCAAAGTGCTTTCAGCCCAGGAAGTACTTCTGAAGTGTTAACACTACTGTAAGAAATATGGCAGTTGATCTGCACACAGCAAGCTCCCATAAACAGCGATTGGTACTGATTAGACCATCTTTCAGATAATGCCCTACAATTTATTACATTGTATCTGCACCTGACAGGGTAGAAGGAAAAGTATATCAATATCTAGTTTTAAATACAGCATCTCTAACAGTGCAGCACCTTCTCCAAGGTGTTGACTTTCTTCCTAAAGTGGTGTGCCCAGAAATGGACACAATGTTCCAGTGGTGACCCTAACCAGTCTACAACTGGAAATGCCACAAAATATTTTTGTGTATAAGATTTATTTTCTTATTGTTCTTTACAGGACTAACCTTTAAACAATGGCAACCATGTTTCTTTAGAAAACCCTCTAACTCAGGAGTGTCTGGATTCAAGTTCCAGCGCACAATCCAAACTGACACTCTAGTGGAGGACTGAGGGAATGCTGCACTGTCAGAAATACTATATTTTTGAGGGGAGGTCCTGCTTGCCCTCTCTGATGGGTGTGAATGATCCAATGATATTATTTCGAAGAGGAAAGAGAGATTTCTCTAAAGAGCCCTACTCAATAGTTATCATTCAACCAAATCACTAAAAACAGATATCTGATCTTATCACATTGCAGTTTGTGGGACCCTACTCACTGAAGGTTTGCAGCAGTGTTTCCCATATTACAACAGTGACCAAACTTCAAAACATATTTCATTGGACATTGCCAGTGGCCAGGGAAGCAAGTTTTTAAAAAAATGTTTAGTTAGAGATAGAGATAATCTGTTCTAGAATGAGATCAGGAAACAATACATCATTAAAAGGGAGTGAAAATATAGAACTCACTTCATCAAAAATGCTGAGGGGGGGGGGGAAATCAGCTGAAATTTTGAAATCTGAAATTGATAGGTCATTGTTTGGCAAGCATCTTAAAGCTTTTGGAACTAGGCTGAATGGGTGGAATTAAGATGCAAATCATGCATGATCTAATTAAATAACAAAACATGCTTTAGGGACTGAATAACATCCTCCTATCTCTGTCTTCCCTTGACTACTTAGCTGACTCATCCAGGTATTTGTCTCCAACGCTGTGGAAATATGTGCAAGTTTCATTAGTTAACCTAACACTGAAGTGGCTCAAAAGAAAAACTTTAGGCTTTTCATAAGGAGTGACACATTGCAAACTTGAGCAGCTCTGATCTGGATTTTCCCACAAATCACTCACTCTGGTAATTGAGTCTTTGCATTGCATCAGTTACAATCCAAGTTTCCATTACAGAACTCATCACAAGCTGGTGAAACAACTTTGGCACTTTAGAATGGAAAGTTGGAGTCAGATTTACAATGGGTATACAACAGCTCAGAAACAACACTCTGAAACTTACAGTTTTCCAAAGGACAGTTCTGAAATGCCCAGTAAAGCTGTAATGTAATGTTTGGAAAGTGGGCTTACAGAAAGGCTCAAGTGAGCAGCTACTTTCCAAATGAACCAAGCAATGAACATTGTGGTTTAAAATGAATGCTCAATGTGAGAATTACTTTTCAGGATCTCGGAATGAATGATCTTTTGTTTCTGAAACATCTATCTTTCCTTTATTAGGTCCACTGTCAAGCACACCAGCAAGTTAGGCTGCTGCTTTTCCTTCTCTGTGTAAATTGTCTATAAAAAGCAAGGCAAGTCTAATCCAGCCAATTACTATCCCATCAGTCTACTCTAAATCATAAGCAAAATGGATGGAAGGCATAAATGACAGGGCCATCAAGCAGAACTTGCAATGACCTAATCAATAACGCCAAGTATGATTTCCTCTAGAGTCACCCAACTCCTGACCTCATTACAGCCTTGGTCCAAACAAGGGCAAATGAGCTGAATTCCAGAGGGGAGGTAAATGTGATGGCCCTTGACATCTAGGCCACATTTGACCAAATGTGGCCTCAAGAAACACTACCAAATCTAAGAATTGGAGGAAATTCTCAACTGGTTGGAGTCTACCTGGCATAAAGGAATGCAGTTATGGTTTTTGTGGGTCAATAATCTCAGCTCCAAGATTATAACTGCAGGAGTTCAGCAGGGTAGTATATCAGGCCCAATTATCTTTCGCTGTTTTATCAATAACATTCTTTCCATAACAAGGTGCAGGATGGATGAATTCCCTAGATGCGGAGTCTAAATTCTAGGGGATACAGATACAAACAGGAGTGTGATGATGACCAGTTAATGTGTTTAAATGATTTTGGTTGAGAATAAATACTAGCCAGAACACAGCACAGAGTCCTCCACCAAAGAAGCAAAAAATTGCGGATACTGAAATAAAAACAGGACTTACTGGAGAAACTCAGCAGGTCTAACAGCATCTGTGGAGACAAAGCAGAGTCAACGTTTCGGGCCAATGGACTCAAAACATTAATTTTGCTTTTTCTTTGCAGATGCTTCCAGATCTGCTAAGTTTCTTCAGCAATTGTTTTTGTTAATGAACTCCCTTGCTTGTCTTCAAATATTGCTGTGGATTATTTTCTATCAATGTGCAAGGGTTGAAGATTCTGACACTGAAAAGGCAGCATCCTGAATACTACAGCAGCATCTTGAATCTTCAACAGTGCAGCGTTCCCTCAGTACTAACTGTCTAACAGGGCAGTGCTCCCTCAGTATTAACCCACCAACTACAGTATTACTTCCATTCTGACTTTCCAACATTATTGCACTCCCTCAGTACTGACTCTTCTCCAGTGCCATAATCCTCCAGCACTGAAGCTCTGACAATGAGTCACTCTTCATACTGAAGCTCCGACAGTGCAGCACTCCCTCAGTGCTCACCCTCCGACAGTGCAGCACTCCCTCAGTACTGAAGCTCCAACAGTGCGGCACTCCCTCAATACTGACCCTCTGACACCGAAACACTGACTCAGTACAGTCCTCACTACAATGCAGCACTCCTCAGTGAGACCCCTCCGACCCAGTATAGAGTTCCTTCACTACTGGCTGGTTGACATTGCAGTACTCCCTTGGTACTGACCCTCCAAAAGTGCGGCACTCTTTCAGTACTTCTGTTAGCCTAGATCTTGCACTCATTTCTTAGTTATATACCCTGTTCTTTGACCCTAGTGCAAGTTTAACTGTAAAAAATGAAGACAAAATATTAATAAAAGCAAAATTCTGCAGATTCTGGATATTTGAAACAGTGTCCACCACATTGTCATAGGGTCAGTACTGAGAGAGTGCTGCACTGTTTCAGAGACAGTACAGAAGTAAGTGTAAGTGTCAGAAGGTCAGTACTGAGGGAGTATTGCAATGTTTTTGGGTCAGTGCTGAGGGAATGCTTCTGGATTAGTGGTGCTGGAAGAGCACAGCAGTTCAGGCAGCATCTGAGGAGCAGTAAAACGACGTTTCGGGCAAAAGCCCTTCATCAGGAATAAAGGCAGAGAGCCTGAAGCGTGGAGAGATAAGTGAGAGGAGGGTGGGGGTGGGACTCCCTGAGATTCTTGTAGAGAGAGGAGGAAAACTTCTTCAAGGCAGGCATCCTTGCAAGAGGATTCGCAGTAGGGTTAATGCTACACTGTCAGTGGATCAGAGCAGAGAGTGTGCCACACTGTCAGAGGATTACTACTGGGGGGAGCACCATACTATCGGAGGATCAGTACTGGGGGAGAGTCACATTGTCAGAGGGTCAAAACTGAGGGAGTGCCACACTCTCAGAGAGTGAGTGCTGAGGGAGTGCTGCACTTTGGACGGTCAGTACTGAGGGAGCACAGTACTTTTGGAAGGTCAGTACTGACTGACTGCTGCAACCTGGGAGGTACCATCTTTCAAATGTGATTAAACCCAACATTATATCTGCCCTCCCAGATGGATGTGGGTCACATGACCAGAATTTATAGGAAGAACAGGGGAAGCCTCTCCGTGTGTTTGATTAATTTATTTGAATTGGGTCAAAATTTAATTCCTCATTAACATTACATAAAACAGATTATTTGATCATTATCATATTGTTGCTTTTGGAATTTTGCTGTGCAGAAATTACTTGCATGTTTCCTAAATTAAAATATGTTGACTTCAAAAAGTTAAAAACTGGACTTAAATTTTCTGTAGAGCAATGTGGGATGGATTAAATCGGAGAAATGTTCCTTTTCTCAATATGCCGCGTTACGTTTTAACCTGGTTTGCCTTTTAAGATTTTTTTCTAGCTAATATATATTAAAAATTAGCAATAAATCTACACATTTACTAGCTCCAGCATCAATCTTCTGCAAACGTAATAGCGAAAGAAGATTGGTTGCCAACTAGAGAGGACAGTATCAATTGTCAGTGCAGACTGAATTAAACTTTTAAATAGAGTTGAAGTCACATCTTTGAATTTAAAAAAATCATTTTTCAGGATAATCTAACAGGAGGGACAATGCCATTCTGCAGATACTATGTTTTAATTAAATACAGCAATTCCTCACTTAATGTTGTAATATGTTCCCGAAAAAACCTTTAAGTGAGTTAAGTTTGCCAGAATAGCCAATCTGAAAGTTGTATTTAAGATTTGTAGCAACATTCCTGTCATAACAAAACCAGACGTTAAGAAATGATTGCAGGAAGTCAGCTTTTCTAACAGCAAAAGACTACTTTTGCTGAACCTTCAAAGTATAACTGCTTAACCCAATTCAAATGAATGGATCAAATGCAGGCACAACTGTCTCCCAAAGATGGTTAATAAAAAACAAAATCTATGATAAGCTGCATGTTCCCTAATTTTACACTTCTGACTGATTTTAAATATCACTTCTCCAATTCTGATCTCGCATGCATCTCCAATCTTAACTGATCCTCAATGGTCAACCATGCCTTCAGTCTCCTACATCCCAAGCTCTGGAATTCCTTCCCTCAATTTCACTGCTTCTCTACCTTTCCCAGTAAAACGTTGCTGTCACACCTGCACTTTTGTTCAAGTTTTCGGTCACCTCATATCTATTTGGGAATTTAAATTCAGCAACAGACAAAATTAGGAGGAATGAGGTTCCAAACTTCTAATTGTCCCTTTTTTTTGCTATATAAACATCAGGTTTGTTCCAACTGGAAGATCACATTGATGCGATGAACAAGAGAACACAACAACACCTCTACTTCCTCAGGAGGCTAAGGAAATTCAGCATGTCTCTCAAGACTCTTACCAATTTTTATAGATGCACTATAGAAAGTATTCTATCCAGATGCATCACAGCTTGGTATGAGAACTGCTCTGGTCAGGATCATAAGAAACAACAAAAAGTTGTGAACACAGTACAGTCCATCTTGCAAGCCAACCTTCCATTCATTGACTCCATCTACACTTCCCGCTGTCTCGGGAGAGCAGCCAAGCCCCTTCCTACCTTGGTTATCCTCTCTTTCACCCTTTTCTATTAGGCTGAAGATACAAAAGCAAAAATATATCTACCAACAGATTCAAGAAGAGCTTCTTCCTCTCTCTTATTAGGCTTCTAAATGGACCTCTCAAATTTTAAATTTAATGTTGAGCTAGCTCTTTGTGCACCTTTTCTGCAGCTGTAATATTACATTCTTCACATTGTTCTATTACCCTTGTGCATTTTGTATGGTATAATCTGCTTTTCACTGACAATAATGAATCTGACTTATGACCATAATAAATCAAATCAAAAATAAGCAACATCTATCATTAACAAGGTATTTCAACCGGTTTGTAGAATTAATTTTCCCTGTTGACTTTACTTCATTTCTACATCACAAGTACAGCAATGTTACATCATTCAACATCATTCAAAGGTGAACTAAACAGTGAGATGGTGTTTTTACAAAGCTACTGGCAGGGTAGGGCAAATTAGACAGCAATGCTTGGATTTCCTGAATTGACCATGCCCCTGCAGGGTAGGTGCTTGTGGGTGCTCTTTGATATTTGTGCGTGAATTATAGCAAGCTCTTTGAGCTGGACTGTTATTTTGACAGAACATTCTAGCATATACTTTAATATCTTAACATCTCAAACATTTTTTTGCATCAGCTTAGAGCAGCTAGTGACATTCTGATTCGGAAGGTGCTGTCTATAGGCCAGTTTGGGTTGACACTCCATTACAATACTGAGGAAATATCACTTTGTAATGCTTAGGTAAAAAGCTGTCTACTATAGATCCCATGTCACTTTCTGGTTGAAAGCATGAATTTCTTCCAATGTAGCAGCTGACAATACCCTCTCAATAAACAGTTGTGCCAAAGCTAAGTCCACTGCTCATACATTGGAATCTGGGTAATCCAAGATAGAGGAAGGGAAAAAATTGTGGCTGCAAGAGCTGCTCCTTTGTTGACATATTGGTAGTGTTGGACCTGATTTCCTCAAATTCTAGGACGAGTAATTACTGCATTATAAACGGTTGCATTGTTTTGGAAATTTGGGGAAAAAAAATCAAAACAATGGCACTTTAAAAAAAGACGGAAGACAAAAGGTTTTGACCATATGCGACGTGATTCAAACCTAGCAATAATATGCATAGCTGCTGTCTTTGCTGTCCAGTTTCAAGTATCTCTGGACATTGGAGTTTGTTTCAGAAAAATAAGCAAACTGCGAGATTCATAGCTGACCTTGGCAAAACCTGTCTGAGGTTGTTCACAGCAGTTAAGCAGCTGTTTTTAAAGTATAACTTTACTTTTTTTTTGTAAATCTACAATAGTGAATAGAGTGAGTTCTTTTTTGATTATAAGTTTTTATTGAGATTTGTCTCTTGATTAAACTTTAAAAATATAAACAATAGCTACTAAGTGAACCTGGAGCCATGTTTTTAGAGCAGTAAGACAGAGCTATTTTCTGGCACTGTAGATTGTTAAGGTGTAAAAAGGCTTTTAGCAGAATGATGCGCTCTTCCTGTTGGATGTGGGCAATTAGGGAGAGTTTCCAAGTTACTGATGATTATGTTTGCAGGCAGTATGTTTGTTGGCGAATCACAGTGGGCGGCACGGTGGCACAGTGGTGAGCACTGCTGCCTCACAGCGCCAGAGACCCGGGTTCAATTCCCGACTCAGGCGACTGACTGTGTGGAGTTTGCACGTTCTCCCTGTGTCTGTGTGGGTTTCCTCCGGGTGCTCCGGTTTCGTCCCACAGTCCAAAGATGTGCATGTTAGGTGAATTGGCTATGCTAAATTGCTCGTAGTGTTAGGTGAAGGAGTAAATGTAGGGGTATGGGTGGGTTGCGGGTCGGTGTGGACTTGTTGGGCCGGAGAGCCTGTTTCCACACTAAATAATCTAAACATGGATTGTTTGGAGCAGCAATAAGGAATTTACAGGAGTTAGGGGGTGTGATGGATGGGAGGGAGATAAACTGAAGATACAGTCAGGTAGATGGGTTACCTTCAGGAAAGGTAGGAGAGGGAGGCAGACAGCCACAGGAAACTTCTGCTCTCTCTCTATCTCAAACAAATATTCTGTTTTGGAAAATGTAGGAACTGATGGATTCTCAGGGGAATGTAGCACGGATAGCCAGGTTTCTAGTAGCAGGGCTAGCTCTAATGTAACGAGGGGTACACCAGGTTCCAAGCAATCGATTGCAATCAGAGTCACAGACAGATGTTTCTGCAGCCAATAGTGGGACATCAGAATGAAATGTTGCCTCCCTGGAATGATCAAAGATATCTCAGACAGGGGGAAGATTGTTCTCAAAGGGGAGCGCAAGGTTGTTGTACACATTGGAACTAACGACACAGGAAGAGAAAAGGATGACATTCTGAGGAGAGAATAAGAAGGTCAGATTAGTGGGACAGTGGGGGAACGGACCAAGAAAAGAAATCAGTCTAAGACTGGTATAGTCAGGAAAAGAGCAAGTCAAACAGATAGGGCAGGCAGGAACAAAAAGTAGAGAACAAGGTATGACTAATAGATTAAATGGCATTTATTTCAGTGCAAGATGCCCAACAGGGTATGGCAGATGAACTCAGGGCAAGGATGGGAACATGGGACTGGGATATCATAGATATTATAGAGATGTGGCTCGGAGTTGGACAGCACTGGCAGCTAAATGTTCCAGGGTATAGATGTTATAGGAAGGATAGAAAGGGTCGGGGGTGGGTTTGGTAAGAAAGAAGGGGGAGTGGCATTTATGAGTTAGGGATAACATTACGTCTGTACCGGGGGAGGTTATTCCTGGGAATACATCCAGGGAAGTTATTTGGGTGAAACTGAGAAAAAGGAAAGGGATGATCACCTTATTGGATTGTACTACAGATCCCCCAGCAGGAAACTGAGAAACAAATTTGCAAAGAGATCTCAGTTATCTGTAAGAATAATAGGGTCGTGATGATGGGGGATTTTAACTTTCCAAACATAGACTGGGACTGCCACAGTGTTAGAGCTTGGACAGAGAGGAATTTGTTGTGCCTGTACAAGAACATTTTCTGATTCAGTATGTCAATGTACCTACTAGAGAAGGTGCAAAACTTGACAGACTCTTGGAAAATAAGGCAGGACAGGTGACTAAGGTGTCAGAGGAGGAGCACTTTGGGGCCAGTGGCCAAAATTCTATTACTTTTAAAATAGTGATGGAAAAGGGTAGACCAGATCTAAAAGTTGAACCACATCATCCAACGACATTTCCGCCATCTCCAAACGGACCCCACCACCAGGGATATATTTCCCTCCCCACCCCTATCCGCTTTTTGCAAAGACTGTTCCCTCCGTGACTACCAGGTCAGGTCCACACCCCTCAACAACCCACCCTCCCTTCCTGGCACCTTCCCCTGCCACCGTAGGAATTGCAAAACCTGCGCTCACACCTTCTCCCTCACCTCCATCCAAGGCCCCAAAGGAGCCTTCCACATCCATCAAAGTTTTATCTGCACATCCACCAATATCATTTATTGTATCCGTTGCTCCCGATGCGGTCTTCTCCACATTGGGGAGACTGGACGCCTCCTAGTGGAGCGCTTTAGGGAACATCTCCGGGACACCCGCACCAATCAATCTCACCGCCCTGTGGCCCAACATTTCAATTCCCCCTCTCACTCTGCTGAGAACATGGAGATCCTGGGCCTCCTTCACCGCCGTTCCCTCACCACCCGATGCCTGGAGGAAGAACGCCTCATCTTCCGCCTCGGAACACTTCAACCCCAGGGCATCAATGTGGATTTCACCAATTTCCTCATTTCCCCTTCCCTCACCTCACCCCAGCTCCAACCTTCAGCTCAGCACTGCCCTCATGACCTGTCCTACCTGCCTATCTTCCTTTCTACCTATCCACGCCACCCTCCTCTCTGACCTATCACCTCCATCCCCACCCCCATTCACCTATTGTACTCTATGCTACTTTCTCTCCTCCTCTCATTTATCTCTCCACCCTGCAGGCACCCTGCCTCTATTCCTGATGAAGGCCTTTGGCCCAAAACATCGATTTTGCTGCTCCTCGGACGCTGCCTAACCTGCTGTGCCTTTCCAATACCTCTCTAATCTAGACTGTGGTTTCCTGCATCTGCAGTCCTTGTTTTTACCAAGTGAAGAAAATGTCTGGTATGCTTGCCTTTATTGGTCAGTGCACTGAGTATAGGAGTTGGGAGGTCATTTGCAGCTGTACAGGACATTGGTTAGGTAACTATTGGAATATTGCGTGCAATTCTGGTCTCCATGCTATTGGAAGGATGTTGTGAAACTTGAAAGAGTTCAGAAAAGATTATCAAGGATGTTGCCAGGGTTGCAGAAACATTACCAAGGCTTTGGAGAGGTTGTAGAGGGGACTCACTGGAAGGGTACCAAGAATGAGGGACTTCAGTTAAATGGAGAAACAGAATAATCTGGAATTGTTCTCCTTTAAGCACAGAGGTTTTGTGGTAATTTAAGAGAGGTGTTCAGTGTTAGGAATAGTTTGTTTTGAGGCAGAAACTGTTCTACAAGCAGGTGCTATAGGAAGAGGCTGAATAGACTGGGGCTATATTCCCTGGAGCGTCAGAGGCTGAAGGGTGACCTTATAGAGGTTTATAAAATCATGAGGAACATGAATAGAGTAAATAGTCAAGGTCTTATTACTGGGGTGGGGTGTCTGAAACTCAGAGCTATATAGATTTAAGGTGGGGGGGGGAGATTTAAAAGAGGCAACTTCCTCATGTAAAGCATGGTGCGTGCACGGAATGAGCTGCCAGGGGAAGTGGTAGAGGATGGTACAATTACAACATTTAAAAAGGCATCTGGTTAGATCTATGAAAAAGAAAGATTTAGAGGGATATAGGCTAAATGCTGGCAAATGGGAACTAGATTTATTTAGAATATCTGGTCAGCGTGGACGAGTTGGACCGAAGGGTCTGTCTCTGCGCTGTATACCTCAATGATTCTATCATTCACATTCTCTGAAAGGTTAGTATGGGATATTCAGGCAAAATAATGAACTTCATAGACAGAGTAATCCAGGTGAAAAACATAAAATGCTGGAGAAACTCAGCAGATCTTCTAGGCAAGTCATATTGGACTAAAAGCATTAACACTGTTTCCACAGATGCTTTCAGACCTGCTGAATATTTCCAGCATTTTCTGATTTATTTCTGATTTGCATGTATCCATTTTGCTTTCATTAGTGAAATCAAGAGATTGTTCCTATATTCAATTCACTGATAAAATACATTTAATTGTGTTCCAGGTTTTCAAGTGAATTCAGGTTTGAGAAGTAAAATCATAAAATACAGCACAGAGGAGGCTACTCAACCCATCATGTCTTTACTGGCTCTTTCAAAGACATATCAAATTATTCTCACACCCTCTACACTTTTCCCACAATCTTGTAAACTTCTCCCATCCAGACAGTCAAGTTATTTTGGGCATTGCATTCCAGGTCATCACAATGCATTGACTAAAATAAATCTTCCTTCTCCCTCCACAGAGATTTTCATCTTCAATCTATATCTCTGGTTTCCAATCTTCCTGCTTGTAGAACAGTTTCTGCCTCTCAAAGCAAACTATTCCCAACAGTGAACACCTCTCTTGAACTACCACTCAAACTTTATGCTTGAAGGTGAGCAACTGCAGATTATTCAGTCTCTTCATTTAACTGAATTCCCTCATCATTGGTACTCTTCTAGTAAGTCCCCTCTACAACCTCTCCAAACCCTTGGCAATGTTCCTAAAATGTTGTACTCAGACTTCAAGATAATTCACCATAAAATCAAAACTGTCTCAGGGTGATTTGGTGTGCATTTCAATGTTGAGTCATAGAACTAAACTGTTACCATTCAAGAAAATCTAACAAAAAGTGTGCAGAATGGCTGATGAAGATGGCCATGTGGGTCTGGGGAGCAGCGAATAAGTAACAAAGGAGAAAGTATCAGGTGGCAGCTACAGCATTGTCAGGATGAGGCAGACATGGCTCTACTCCAGCCTGATGGCTCCTGATGATCAAAGAGCAGGTCACATGCTTAATTCCCTGGTCCAGACTCCTAGGCTGAGCTTAGGTTCCAGGTCCTTGGCTAAGCCCAGGTGCCTAAGGGCAGTGGCAGGGACAAGTTTAGCCCTACAGCAGTACCCTGCGGCATTGGCAGCAGCTATATCAGCTCAGTGTGAACTCATGGCAGCAGCAGAAATGGTGTTGGTGGAGGTGAGATGGTGCCAGAGAGTGACGATTCTTTGTTCCAACGTTGGCAGTGTGGTGAAACATAGTTTCAGCATTATCAGTGGTTTAGCAGCAAAGACTCAGGGCATTGGAGTGAAGGAGCCTGGATCTAGGCCCATGGCTATGCTAGAAGCAGCAGCTCTTTAAAAGATCACCTAACCTTATTGAGGTGAGACTATAAGATTAACTTTATCATTTTACTTTTCTGACTGTATATTTTGTGTTTTGGTTTATTTTCTGTGTTTTAAGGTAGCGCTCTAAAGAACACTTTTCACTGTATTTGTAATAAATACAAATGACAATAAATCAAATCAAAATTCTACTTCAGCATTGATCATATCCTCAGGGTATCTCTTCCTAGTCAATCAATAACTACTGTGGGAGTGAGATGCGTTTCTTACCGAGGGCTTTTACACAAAGTGTTTGACTGTTCCAAATAGTTGGTCGAACCTTCATTTTCTCAGTTCTTGACAGAAATTCAATCTCTGGCCTTTCCTTGAGTGAAACACCATCTTTCAGCAGCATGTATATCTCACTTGGGCTCTGTGTTGTAAGGAAGGTGAACAGGCTGTAAGTCACAGGCTAAATTTTGTAGATATTGATAGTAATTCTGACATGGTGAATTGTTTGAATTAACCATAACAAACAAAGGAGATATTAGCTATTTGACAACGGGATCATATTTTAGATTTTCTGTTTTACCTCTGGGACTCTGGGAACAGCAGGAGACTTTTTAGCCCCTCATGCCTATCTCTTTACTCAATTAGAAAATGGCTGATCTGGATCTTTACTCCATCTACCTTACCTCGTCCTATAACTCTTACTACTGCTACTAATCCAAAAGGTAAGTTATGACTTCTTTTCTGAACTACGCTGTTTGGAATTTGACAAAATACATCAGATGGTGTTGAACCATAGATTTAGAAATAAACAAATTCTAAATAAATAAAAATGAAAATTTGGATGGCAGATTTCACAGATCCTTTGTTTATAATAACATTTTGAAAATTTATTGTGCTAATGCATAATCTCTAGCATAGCGAAATATCCTAAAGGTGCCTCACAGGAGCATAAGCAAAAACGTGTGGTTTTAGACTGCAGAAAGACAGGTCAGTTTTAGCAACATTCTAAAAAGGCAAAGAGAGGTGGAGAGATTTAGGAGCAAAATTCCAGAGCTAAGGGCATGATCAATAAAGTGATTAGACTCAGGAATACAACATGTTAGAGGAAAGTACCTACTTTGCACTGTATCCGATTTGGTATCACCAACACATGCACAGTACTGGAATTATTAATACCAGGTCCTCCAAGTGGATCTTCTCTTGGACCCATATACTGCTGCCAATCATTGACGCCGGATTCTACAAATGAATCTAAATGGAAACAAAATGCAGAATACTATAAGTACAGATGTGTAGACTTGAGCCTAACTTAACCAAAGCTGTACTGCTGGCATGGAGTCTTGACTGAAAGGAAGTGTGGCTTTGGTGTGGAGAATGGGACATTCATGTCAATCATTTGTGACCACCAAGAATCAGACTCTGACTTCCAGTTACAGCTTTCCTGCTGATGCTCCTGTGAGCTAGGATTACACACTGGAAGAGTATGCTAAATGTATGCACTAGACAAAATAGTTACAATTATTTACAAACCAATAACATTTCCTTATTTTCTCAGCAATATTCCATTCCGTGTTCTGAGAACGTACAAGAAAGTTTGACACATTCTTCACCCATCATTTCTTCCAGAGCTTCAGACCGTTCAAATCAATTTCTACATCAGCTAAGTCCAAAACAAACTCAGGAGCTGCTGTGAAACCACTCTGGATCTCAAAATCCGAAATGCAATCAATTTAGGTCTTGATGCAATGCAATGAGTGAAGAGCACCTTAATACCTGCCCATGTACTTTCAAAGAGTTTCTGCACCAGAACTTTCTAAAATAAAACAAAGCAAGTGGATGCTGGGGATCTGAACCAAACAAAAACAAAAACTGCTGGATAAATTCAGCAGATCTGGCAGCATCTGTGGAGAGAACTGGACTTGAAATAATAACTCTATTGTCAACACAGATGCGACCAGAGTTACCAAGTTTCTCCAGCAATTTCTGTTTTTGTTTGTTCACACTTTCTAATCTTTCCAAACAGCACAGTGCCCTGTGGTGAGAATCTGGGATCAGTGTGAACAAGGCAAGGCAAGATGTATCCCGTAAACACATCAGATTGAAGAACGTGCAGGAGAGACAAGATTGCTTGGCAACGATTAAGACTCTTCATATTGTTTAAACTGGAATGGTCAAATCCTGAGTTCTTCTGGAAAATTTAGTGGAAATCTACTGAGAAGATACCACAATCTCACATCCTACATTTCAATGACAAATCCATCAAATGAGAGAAGTGTAGAATAGCTTGTGGATAAGCAAAGGGCATGTCAGATAGCAACTGTCTCATTTGTAGACCTGCCAGAGCTTGCTGTCTGATTTAATCTGCAGTCAGGACTTCAACACACCGCTGTGTTCCCACAGCAACATTTCTGTCGCAAGCCTGCTGAAGACTTCCAGACTTCAGCACAAACTCAAAAGAATAAAGTCTCATTTTCCACTTGGGGGCCCTGCAGCCTCTGGGATGCAACATTGAGTGAAGTAACTTTCGACCCTGATTCCATCCTTCCATGCTTTATACCCATCCCACACAGATCCTGTTATGACACGAGTTGCTTTTAGCACAGTCACCCATTCTTACCCACACATAAGCCTATCGTTATATTACATGTGTTGCTTCCAGTACAACTCACCCATTCTCTCCTACTCTGTGCTCTTATTATCCATTCTTCAGCTTGCTTCTGTGCTGGCCTGCTATCCAAAATCTCCTTGTTTACCTACTCCCTTCATACCACTCTCTACCTGAGCTCCATCTCTACCTATCTGCTCACTTCTCCCATTTCTACCAATCCCAACACCTCCGCCCCCCCCATGTTGTCTTCAGCATAAATACCACTCTTTCCTAGCTGCTAACAGTTCTGATGAAGAGTCGCTGGACCTTCAAACCTTAACTCTGCTGTCTTCCCACAGATGCTGCCAGAGCTGATAATTTTTTTTGTTTCAGATCTCCAACATCTTTGTTTTATTACAGGACTGATAGTTGTTTAAATCAAACTTTCAGCATGTTATAAAATATTTCTGGGGCACATAGGACTTGAACCTACATTTGCTGACCCAGATGTAGAGATAATTACACTGAATCACAAGACCCTCCTAACACTGATCGTTAACATTATACTCAATACAAGCAAAGTTATAACCTTCTTTTCATTTTTCACTCACTTAACAGGGCAGCATGGTGGCTCAGTGGTTAGCACTGCTGCCTCACAGCGCCAGGGACCTGGGTTCATTTCCCGCCTTGGGCAACTGTCTTATGGAGTTTGCACATCCTCCCGGTGTCTGTGTGGGTTTCCTCTGGTTTTCTCCCACAGGTTAGGTGAATTGGCAGTGCTAAATTGCCTCTATTGTTAGGTGCAGGGGTAAATGCAGGGGAATGGGTCTGGGTGGGCTGCTCTTCGGAGGGTCGGCGTGGACTTGTTGGGCTGAAGGGCCTGTTTCTACCTGGTGGGGAATCTAATCTAATCTAACCAGCATATTGGACTTTACTTGAAACTAGGTTTGTTGACACTAATGTAGGATATGCCTTAATGGTGTAATCCAACAGCTGGAAACATGGTTTATGGAGTTGTGGTGGTTCCTGCCCTCCTATATGAGGCACAGACTGTCTACAGTTGAAAGGTGTGGTGCTGGAAAAGCACAGCCAGTCAGGCAGCATTTGAGGAGCAGGAGAATCAACATTTTGAGCATATGCTCTTCATCAGGAATGTGGGGCTTAGAGGTAAATGGGGGGGGGGGGGGGGGGGGGGGGAAGGTAGCTGGGATTGTGATCGGTAGATGAAGGTGGGGGTGAAGGTGATAGGTCAGAGAGGAGGGTGGTACGGAGAGGAAGATGGACAGGTAGGACAGTTCAAGAGGGTGGTGCCAAAATGGAAGGTTGGATCTGGGATAAGGTTGGTTGGGGGGGGGGGGGGGGTTGTGGGGTGAGGAAATGAAGAAACTGGTAAAATCCACATTGATTCTGTGTGGTTGGAGGGTCCCAAGGTGGAAGATGAGATGTTCTTCTTCCAGGGATACTGCCTGACCGACTGTGATTTTCCAGCACCACACTTTTCAACTCCATCTTCCGCATCTGTGGTCCTCACTTTCTTCTTTTGGACTGTCCACAGCAGACACCTCAAGGCACTGGAACAGTACCACCAACGCTGCCTGTGCAAGGTCCTGTGAATCCACTGGGAAGAAATTGCAGCAGGACCTTGATCAGCTGGGGAAATGGGCCAAGAAATGGCAAATGGAGTTTAATATAGGTAAGAGTGGAGAGTCAAATCAAGGTGGGCCTTTCATGGTGAATGATAGGGCCTTAAGGAGTGTATTGGAACAGAGAGAGACCTTGGAGTTCAGGTACACAGTTCTCTGAAAATGGAGCCTCAGGTAGATAGGGCAGTGAAGAATGCTTTTGGCCTTCATCAGTCAGGACACGGAGTATGGAAATTGGGAAGTAATGTTGCAGTTGTACAGGACGTTGGTGAGGCTGCACTTGGAGCATTGTGTTCAGTCTTGGTCACCTTGCTGTAGGAAGGATGTTATTAAGCTGGAAAGTGTGCAGAAGAAATTTACATGGATGTTGCCTGGACACAATGGTCTGAATTATAGGGATAGGTTGGACAAGCCAGGATTTCTTTTCTTAGGAGACTAAGGAGGGGGATCTTATTGAAGTGTATAAGATCATGAGAGGCATGGAGATGGTGAATGCACGCAGTCTTTTTTCCAGGGTTGGGGAATCGAGGACTACAGGGCATCAGTTTAAGGTTAGATGGGAAAAAATAAAAGGGAACCTGAGGGGCAACTTTGTTACAGACAGGGTGGTACGCATATGGAATGAACTGCTAGCAGAAGGGTTGAGGCGGGTACATTGGATAGGAAAGGTATAAACGGATATGGGCCAAATGCAGGGAAATGGGGTGAACGTTTTGGTTGGCATGGACCAGTTTGGACTGAAGATCCTGTCTCCATTCTGTAGGGCTTTGTAGACACTCCAACACTAGCATCCTTGACTAGGCCAACCTCCCCAGTTTCAAGGTACTTGACCACCTTTGATCAGTTATAATGGGCTGGGTATGTCATCTGCGTGACTGACAGGAGACTCCCAAGCAGGTGTTCTACTCCCAGCTTCAAAACAGCACGTAAGCCCCAGGTGGACAGAGGAAGTGCTTCAGTGATATCCTCAAGACCTCACTGATGAAGTGTGACATTTCCACAGACACCTGGGAATGACTGGCCCAAGATGGTCCAAAGTGGCAGAGTTGTATTTCGGAAAGCTTCAAGCTTTCTTGCTGTCAGATATAAATGAAGCACACTGTCACACCAACATCCCATTCACCTTTGCTTGTGACCACCACCTGATCACATGTCAACGTTGGCTGTTTCCCTCTGGATATATGGTTTTCCCATTCCGATTTTTGACGCAACCTAAGCATGGTGCCAGTAACTGAGGTACAGCCTGCCACATGAGCATACCTGATGTTGCATCTTTACGAGTATTGTACTCCTCCAAGCACAGCTCTCGCCCTGGGTATTCATGTGGTTGACAAGATCCTAGAGGAAAGAGAGAAATGCAGAAGAGTCAACAAATTGCAGAAAGGCTTCAAATTATCAGTCAACAATTCACAATATTTTATTTGAAGACTGCTTCTAAATCATAAGCTCCTATTATGGAGAACCTGCAAGATAGTCTCTTCCAGCTTCAAATTTTCAGCCATGGCTCAGTTTCTAATAAATAATAGAGCTGAACACTCTCAATGTCAACACTGAGGGTTCACTGCGCTATTTGAAGTGGATCAGTACTGAGGGAGTGCTGCATTGTCGGAGGGTCGGTACTGTGCGAGTGCTGCACTGTCAGAGGGTGAGTACTGAGGGAGTGTTGCATTATGGGAGGGTCAATGCTGAGGGAGTGCTGCACTATCGGATGGTCAGTACTGAGGGAGTGCTGCATTGTTGGAGGGTCGGTATTGTGCGAGTGCTGCACTGTCGGAGGGTCAGTGCTAAGGGAATGCTACACTGTTGGAGGGTCAGTAGCGGGGGAGCACTGCACTATCAGAGTCAGTAGAGAGGGAGTACACCACAGTTGCATTGAGTGTTAAGTGAGTGCTGCATTTTCAGAGCACTATTGAAGGAATGCTGACTGTTGGAGGGTCAGTACTGAGAGAGATCCTCCTGTCACTGTCAGTTCAATTTTACAACCTGACCTCACTCTATCCTCAGTTGAAAAGTTGGTACTGGAGAAACACAGCAGATCAGCATCTGCGGAGAAGGAGACTCACGTTTCAGCAGAAGCCCTTCATTAGGAAGCCACTCTGCACTCTATCCTTAAACTGCTTCACTACTCCAATGTAGTTCAACACAAGCTTGAACAACAGCATCACATCTACTGACTGGACACTTCACTGCCATCTGGAGTCAATAAGTTATAGTGTCATAGAGTTGTTCAGCATGAAAACAGCCCCTTCAGCCCAACTCATCCATGCCATAGAGACCAGTATTCTAAAAGTGACCTGACCAATGAACTGTACAGCACAAGATGACCTCCCAACTCCTATACTTAATGCAGTTACCAATGAAGGAAAGCATGTCAAATGCCTAATTCACCATCCTATCTACCCATGACTACACTTCCACGGATTTATACACTTGCACTTCTAGGTCTCTGTTTGGCAACACACCCCAGGGCCCTACCATTAACTGTATAAGTCCTGGTCTGATTTGCCTTACCAAAATACAACACCTCACATTTTCTAGATTAAACTCCATCCTCAACTCTTCCACCCATTGGCCCATTTGATCAAGGTCCCATTGTACTCTGAATTTACCATTTGTCATTGTCTACGACACCATTAATTCTTGTGTTATCTGCAAACTTGCTAACCACACATCCTATATTCACATCCAAATCATTTTTATAAATGACATAAAGCAGTGGGCCTAGCACCGAACCTTGCGGCACACCACTGATCACAGGCCTCCAGTCCGAAAAACAACTCTCTACCACCACGCTCCTACCTTCAAGCCAATTTTGTATCCAATTGGCTAGTTCCACTTGGATTCCATGTGATCTAATCTTATAACCATTCCACCATGCAGAACCTTGCTGAAGTTCATGTTGACAACATCTACCAGTCTGCCTTTATTGATCCTCTTCATTACTTTTTCAAAAATCTCAATCAAGTTAGTGAGACACGACTTCCCATACACAGTCATATTGACTGACTTGAATCAGTCCTTGCCTTTCCAAAAGCAAGTAAATCCAGTCCCTCAGAATCCCTCCAACAACTTGCCCATCACTAATGTCAGCTAGGCAGAAGTGGGTACTGAAGATGCTGAAGATTAGCACTCCCATTTGCTTGCCCTGTGGTCCCTTTTATCATTTTATCACCTCACATTATCACAGATCTTGCTTTTAGTTCATTCCTTCCTCTGCTCCTTTTCCTACTCAAAATCTTGAACCATTCCAATTCTGCTGAAAGATCATGGTCTTGAAATGTAAGTTCTGTTTGTTTCTAAACAAATATTATCACATCGTTGTCACTTGGGAATCAAGGAATATAGGAAGTGGGCAAGAAAGTAATTTTGAGGCCATGGATGGTACAGAATGAGGAACAGGCTCAGCAGGCAGAAGCATCTATTCTTACAACTGTTTGTTATTACGTTAGATCTGCTGAATATTTCCAACATTCTCTGTTTTTAATATATTAAAGATCCTGATGTCTCCTTTTGTGTCTTGGTGCCAAACTTTGCTTGATAATCTCACCTGAGAGACATCTTGGGACACTTACAGGATCACGGTGTTACAAAAAGATACAAGTTGTTGTTGGTAAGAGTTCAGAACAAGATGCTGTCTGAACAAGGACAATTATTTGCATATTTATTACTTTTGGACTCCATTTTTGCTTTTAGTATGTGCTGAGAGAACAGTCATTTTCAGAGAATTTACATCCATTTTTTTCAAACATTCATTGTTTCCTATGAAAAACTGTTCAGCTACATTATGAAATAGAACCACATTTGTTTATTTGAATTGCAAATCATATTACTGCTTTTTCACTGCATCTCTATATCTACCAAGTTTTCCTGGGAAGTGCTGATGTTTGTAGAAAGGGAAATACATCCAGGTTAATGAATACATGGCAACAAAGACACTGAGTGAAATTCATTCCTGTGAATGTGCGTGTGACAAGAGGACTATTAATATATGAGCTATTCATGTACACATGCTTGTGACAATCTTCTATTAAACCATATAAAAAAGACAATGAATATTTGATGAAGCCCATATTCAAGATAATAAGTCCTTTTTACAACTATTTGTGAACCTCAAAGTCAGGATTCCACAAAAATATATACAGGAACAGGAGAAGTTCATTCAGGTATTCAAGTCTTTTTTTTTAAATCATTTAGTTGGATTATGATTGATTTACATCCAACTCTACACACTCACTTTAATTCAATAACCCTTTAAACCCCAACACAACAAAACTCTACCAAACTTGTACTGCATGACAGCAGCTTGTTCTTCTCTTGCAAGAACTCAATGATTAAACAATTGAAATTAAGGAGTGGGAGGGAAGGATAGCAGACCTGATCTTTCATCTGTTTAAGTCAATGAATAAAAAAATCAAATCAGGTCCACTATATGTATGTGCTTCTCTGTGCATCATGTTTCCCATCAGGTGTTTCTTTCCAGTGAAGCACAGAGGAAAATATGCTGCAATTTGTGCTGTCTCAAAAGGAACCATTTCGTTTCCAAACTAGGAGGAAGAACGATGGGCCAGATGGCTACGATATCAGAGAATCCTTTTTCTGACCATAGTGTCAGCTCTCAGTGACATAGACATAATGACGGACGCTGCACTCTACACCTGAATATCTCCATCAGCATTGGCTCTGGAGCTAGGAAGATTCAGCTGGACGAATTCCCCATTCTGCCTTCCACAGATGTTTTAACCTCCTACATTCCATCTGTAATGTTACCCAAAAATTCTGTCTTTCAATTAAATTGTTTTTCTAGTCTGGAAAAGCCTATAGATTGTTATTGATCCAGGTATTGAGAGAACAAAATAAAAAAACGGGCAGGTTAGAATCGGAATTATTATTTGCTCTGATGCAGTTCCTCACTTTCTTATTTCATCACAAATACAAAATGATCAGAGCCATATGACAAGAGTAGGTATGCATGATCTGTACAAAATTTTGACCCAGTCAATAATCTGGGGTTAATTATAAGTGAAGCATGCGAGGGAGAGAGAATAATAGAAAATAAGGAGAGACACAGATTTGCATTTATATAGCACCTTTCATAATATTTCAAAGGTAATAATTGGAAACCATTAACTTTTTACAAATCCTTCTATCATCCCATCATTTCACAGATCCAGTCAACAGACCCTCCTTGTAATACAATCACTGAATCTTTAACTCCAAACCTGAAGCTCATAAGCTTTCTTGTGAATAGCATCTCACATTCCCACTGGCCCCACTTTGACCCATCACTGTCAGATATCAGTTTGTCAATTCCATGTACAAGCTCCTGGCTCATCAGGAAATCATTAACTCAAAGTGAGAAACCACTGCCTCTTCATATGGACGTGCTGGTTACAAAGGCCCAACAACGTCTCTTCTTCCTCAGGCAGCTGAGGAAATTTGGCATGATGGCACATATCCTTGCCAACTTTTATAGGTGCGCCATTGAGATCATTCAGTTTGGATGTATCACTACCTGGTATGGCAATTGTACCATTCAAGATCAGAGATGGTTACAGAGAGTAGAGAACTCGGTCTGGACAATCACGAAGGCCAATCTCCCATCTATAGAATCCATCTACCAGCACCGCTGTCAAGGAAATGCTGCCAGCGTTCTTAAAGATCCATCCCACCCTGACAATGTTTTTCAACAACCTCTACCATTGGGGAGAAGGTACAGAAGCCTGAACACATGCACCAGCCCGTTTCACAACAGTTTCTACCCTACTGTTGTTAGAATACTGAATGGACTCAAACTCTCAACATTCGCCTGTATCTGTGTTTTTGTTTTTGCTGCTGTTTACCTATCATTTACTATCTATGCTACTTAACTATGTGATCCGCCTGTATTGCTCGCAAGACAAAGCTTTTCACTGTGCCTTGGTACATGACAATAAATTCAGTTTAATTCAATTCAATCCAATCCGAATCAGGGTAGCATGCACAGCATTCACAAAAAACACAGCCCCCTTTTGCAAAGTTAATTAAAGACATTGTTTTAAATCATGATTCAATTTAACTCATACTTTCCAGATACATCAATTGGCCCAAAATATTGGATTTATGTCGTTCTCCAGATTGTAAGCCTCCTAATATTCAATGGATGACAAGTTAGTTATTGAATGATGTACATTAAAAAGGAATGATAAAACATATAAGATTATGAAATGAGGGAACTGGCAGGGATGTGGAATTGCAGTGTTATAATTGTGGTGAGTTGAAGGAAAATAAGAACACTGGAATGGGGAGACGCAATTCAGGTGCTTCAGCCTTTCTGTCATTCAATAAGATTGTGGCTGATCTGCCAGCTACCTACCTCCTTATTTTCACATCTCTTTAGTAAAGATTTAGCAATCTCAGAGTTTAAACTGACATTCCATCATCGACTACTTTTTGTTGGATTAATCTTTGGACTCCTACTGCCTTCTGTGTGAAGTAGTCTTCCCCAACTTCTATCCTGAATGACCTGGCTCTGGTTTTAATCTGATGTCCCTTTGAACTGGACTCCATGCCAGCACCCTACCCTCCTTTCAAAATGATCAAGTTAGTCTTCTGTAAATTCAATGGAAGTAAATACATCTGTTATGACTGTACCTGTGAGAAGGAAAACCAGCAAGGTTATTAAATATGTAATTAATCAGTTAGCTGTTTTTAACTCCCAAACAATACTAAGAACTGTGGATGCTGAAGGTCTGAAACAAATGTTGGAGAAATTCAGCAGGTCCTACAGCATCTGCAGACAGAAAAACAGGGTTAATGTTTCTAGTCCAGCAGCCTGACGAAGGTCAGACCTGCTGAGCTTTGTTTTGTCTTGGAGTTGTTGCACTGAACCTTCAGAAGTTGTAATTATGTTGTAACTATGAGTAGACAGCCAAATATTTACAGACACAGCCAAAATGAGTTTTTCAAGAATTTTAAAAAAGTGAATGATGGAAAATGTGAAATAAAAACAGAAAATGCTGGAAATACTTAGCAGACTGGCATTCCCTGTGGGAATAAACTTTTGTTAAACCAAATAATGTTTTTGGTTCACAAAGGATACTTCCACCCCAGGTTTACTGTTGCCCTCCTCCTCACCCCAATGCCACGTTCCATCCATCCTCCAATTTTCTTCTTCCATTTGCTGCCAAAGGGGTGACTAACAGAGGGCAGAGAGTCCCAAGACATCCACAAGCTCATCCATACGTCCAGTCCTCATGTATGAGATAATATAATTGTGACCCATTGTTTGATTTTCAAAAGCAAACATTGATGACACAATACTCTATCCATATGTGGCATTTCTTTATCAGAATTGCAATTTAAATTCAGCAACAGTAACCTTGGCTATTTTTCTCTTCTATCCTAGGAATTCGAAGACATATTACTCAATGCAACTGCTGACGTGCAGCAATCAGAGAAAGATATACATTTCCCTGTGGCCTGTCATAATTCCAGATCATCCCAAAACTTCTTGACAGCTGCTGAAGTACTTTTAAAGTAGAGTCATAATGTAGGGAACCATGCATCCCTTCTGCAGCACTGACCATCCGACAGTGGGGCGCTCCCTCACTGCTGACCCTCTCACAGTGGGGCGCTCCCTCACTGCTGACCCTCTCACAGTGGGGCGCTCCCTCACTGCTGACCCACTCACAGTGGGGCGCTCCCTCACTGCTGACCCTCTCACAGTGGGGCGCTCCCTCAGTACTGACCCTCCGACAGTGCGGCGCTCCCTCAGCGCTGACCACCCGACAGTGCAGCTCTCCCTCACTGCTAACCCTCTCACAGTATGGCACTCCCTCACTGCTGACCCTCTCACAGTGGGGCGCTCCCTCACTGCTGACCCTCTCACAGTGGGGCGCTCCCTCACTGCTGACCGTCTCACAGTGGGGCTCCCTCAGTACTGATCCTCCGACAGTGCGGCGCTCCCTCAGCGCTGACCCCCCAACAGTGCAGCTCTCCCTCACTGCTGACCCTCTCACAGTAGGGCGCTCCCTCACTGCTAACCCTCTCACAGTAGGGTGCTCCCTCACTGCTGACCCTCTCATAGTGGGGCGCTCCCTCACTGCTGACCCACTCACAGTGGGGCGCTCCCTCACTGCTGACCCTCTCACAGTGGGGCGCTCCCTCAGTACTGACCCTCCGACAGTGCGGCGCTCCCTCAGCGCTGACCACCCGACAGTGCAGCTCTCCCTCACTGCTAACCCTCTCACAGTATGGCACTCCCTCACTGCTGACCCTCTCACAGTGGGGCGCTCCCTCACTGCTGACCCTCTCACAGTGGGGCGCTCCCTCACTGCTGACCGTCTCACAGTGGGGCTCCCTCAGTACTGATCCTCCGACAGTGCGGCGCTCCCTCAGCGCTGACCCCCCAACAGTGCAGCTCTCCCTCACTGCTGACCCTCTCACAGTAGGGCGCTCCCTCACTGCTAACCCTCTCACAGTAGGGTGCTCCCTCACTGCTGACCCTCTCATAGTGGGGCGCTCCCTCACTGCTGACCCTCTCACAGTGGGGCTCCCTCAGTACTGACCCTCCGACAGTGCAGCTCTCCCTCACTGCTGACCCTCTCACAGTGGGGTTCCCTCAGTACTGACCCTCCGACAGTGCGGCGCTCCCTCAGCGCTGACCCCCGACAGTGCAGCTCTCCCTCACTGCTGACCCTCTCACAGTAGGGCGCTCCCTCACTGCTGACCCTCTCACAGTGGGGCGCTCCCTCACTGCTGACCCTCTCACAGTGGGGCGCTCCCTCACTGCTGACCCTCTCACAGTGGTGTTCCCTCAGCGCTGACCCCCCCGACAGTGCAGCCCCAAACAGTGCAACCCTCCCTCAGTACTGACCCTCTCAAAGAGCGGCACTAACTTAGAAAAGACTCTCCAGTGCTCTGTTCTTTCTGGATTGACACACTGCTTCAGTTCTGCACTGGGAGGGGTGTGAACTTAAGATCAATCTTGGCAGTTAATCTCCTAACCTAGCCAATCCCACAAGAGCCGATTTTGATCACCCAGATATAAATTAGTAAAAAGTGAATGGGCAAGACCTTTTTCACCAATGTTTGGCAAGCTCCAAGACACACGTCAACCGCTTCTTATCTTCCTGGCTGGAATTTACGTGTTTAGAATCAACATCAGTACCTGTGCTGGAGCACAGAGACTTGTTGGTAGATAAGCAAAGACCCTAAATGCTTATTCTGGATCTCATTCACCTGCAATTGGCTACCTCTGAGAAGAATCAGCTCTCGAATTTCATTTTTACCCAGTTAGCTGCTGGGTAGGCCTGAAAATCCCATGCAAACAGCAAATTGTAGCCAGCCCATAATGTTGGCTCAAATCAACACATAGATCAGACTGTCACCCACCAAAGGCAGATTTGCAAACACCATGCCACCAGTCCTCTGGCAATGTAATTTTCTTAAAGTAAATCTCCAACTGTTGATTCTGCAAGGTTCAATATGTGTCACCTGTGTGTAAGACACCCATTATTGAACTAACTGCTTTCAGCAGACAGGGAATAAACTTATCAAATCACAGACCTTACCCAACGAGTTCAATCTCTTCAGGAAATAAAGATAGATCCTCAAAGAAAACAAAGGACCACCAAAAATCTAGTTCCATTATCTCCCTCTGATCTAAATGTTTCCCCAAAACCTCCCACAAAGTCAGGGCTTTGAAAGATCTAACTCCACATTATGTCTTGGACCATAAAAATTCACAGCAAACTTGATTACTAAAAAGAAACCTCTTGAATGGCAAAATGTAATTGACTTAAGGCAGTACAAAATTATAAACAATGTTGATAATGTGTTTTTACTGGTAGGCGGGTCACTAACCGGAGGGACTCAGATTTAACTAACTCAAAAAAGAAATAGACGAAAGTTTCTTTTAACAGTGAGTTTCCACAGTATGGATTATAATGTCTGGAAGGGCAATGAAAGCAGATACTATAGTAACTCTCAGAAATTAAATTTGATAACAACTTGAAAAGAAAAAAAACATTTTAGTAGGGGACTCTGTCAATGTGGATAGTTTTTACAAAGATCTATCACAAGCTCAATGGGCCAAATGGTCTTCTTCGATCTTGGACCACATGACATAGGACCACAGAATTAGGCCATTTGGCCCATTGAGTCTGCTCCACCGTTCAATCATGGATGAGATGTTTCTCAGCCTCATCCTCCTGTGTTCTCTCCATAACCCTTGATCCCCTTTCTATGTTATCTGTGTTAGAGTCACACATTAACTTAGCCTCCACAGCCTTCTGTGGTAATGAGTTCCACAGATCTGCCACTCACTGGCTGAAGAAATTCTTCTGCTAGGTCCATTAGGCATCATACTACAGATCAACGGTCACCTAACTACAAAGCTTAAATACAAAGGCAGGGAAATCTTTGAAACACATATATAATTCAAAACAAAACAATGCTCGATACTAAACAGAAAGGAATGTATGGTCTGAAATTAATTAACAAAGTGGATGAAATTGAGGAGGCTCAAACAGTGAATTTCCAAAATTGCTAAACTGAGAACAGCGCATCACTACATACTCAAGGGAGATGCAAAATCTATTTGTCTATTTACATCTAGAAAAATCCCACACCCAATGCTGGAAATGTCAGAAGAAATATTGATGCAATGCTTCGGCAAGGGGTTCTTTACCAGTTAACAGACCTATGAATTCTGGTATAGTACTTATTCCAAAACCAAATGGCTCTCTCAAAATTTGTGTTGACCTTACTAAATTGAAGAGAGAAAGTGAGGGCTGCAGATGCTGGAGATCAGAGCTGAAAATGTGTTGCTGGAAAAGCGCAGCAGGTCAGGCAGCATCCAAGGAACAGGAGAATAGACGTTTCGGGCATAAGCCCTTCTTCAGGGCATAAGCGTCGATTCTCCTGTTCCTTGGATGCTGCCTGACCTGCTGTGCTTTTCCAGCAAAACATTTTCAGCTTACTAAATTGAACAAAGTCACAGTAGTTGAAGTACATCCAATGGCTGCTAATGTGGATGATAGCTTGGTAAAACTCATTAAAAGTACATCTTGACAAAACCTAACACAGACAGTGGATTATAGAAGTTACCACTTAATGAAGAATAGAAACTTTGAATAAAAGTAATGTGGAACACATTGGAAGAAATGGGAAGTGTTTCTTATCATATGGACAATAAAAACAGAACATGATCAAAGAGTCAGAAATTCTCTAAACCTACAAATATAGGCTGGACACTCAATGAGAATAGCGAGTTCTCAAAACCCATAATATAACTTATATGGCTCATTATGTTGTCAATGGTATCTCATGTCAGACCCACAGAAAATGAAAGGCAGAAAAGACTTCCCACCACCTAGAAAAGTGATGGAATGACATGAAAATAGTCAACTTCATAGGCAAATTCTGACCATATCAAGTGGAGAACAATGATTCTTCAAGGCAATTCAGAAGACAAGACCAGGTGTTTGGATAGTCACCAAAAGAAATCTTGAGAAAAAAGCATTGTTATTTTCTTCTAAGAGCTTGGCTCAGTACGATCCTGAGCTTCCAACAGTTGTAATAGCAGATGCATTAGCAACAGGACTTGAAGCATTGTTGTTCCTGGTACAGAAAACTGGTATAACATGACCTATTGCACATCACAAACTCTGGCAGAAATATACAATCATAGAAAAAGCTCCTGGGAGGTACACAGGCTTGCAACATCATTGACTATGCTTTTGGATACATTTCAAGATTAAAACTGATCATGTGGGGACTCCGTGTTTTAGTAGTAATGCATTAGTGATCCAGGGACTTGAACTAATGTGCTGGGGACATGATCTAAATCCTACCAAGGCAGGTGATGAAATTTAAATTCATTTATTAACTCTCGAATTGAAAGCTGGTCTGAGAAATGGTGACCATAAAAACGTTTATATTCCAATACCTTTCTATTCTAAAGAAGATTCAAAATGTTAACTTAGTTTTTTTCTCTCCACACTTGCTGCCAGACATGCTGAGTTTCTCCAGGGGCTATGTTTATGTCAAGAAACAGATGTTTTGTTAACATCCTTCATGGAAGAAATCTGCAGTGAATGTCTGATCTGGCCAACATGTTGCTCCAATCCATAGTGCTTTGGTTGACCCCTAACTACCTTATATGACTAGCAACTCCCCCTGTTCAAAGACATTTAGAGATGGGTAACAAATGCTGGCTTTGCAAGCAATGCCTATATCTAATGAAAGAATCATAAACCTCTTGTTACATTGTTAAATACAAAGGACATAGCAAAGATGTGAAGCTAATGTAACACGATACCATCACAGAGTCAGAGATGTACAGCATGGAAACAGACTCTTTGGGCTAACTCGTTCATACTGACCAGATATCCTAAATAAATCTAGTCCCCTTTGCCACTTTTGGCCGACATCCCTCTGATTATTCATATACCCATCCAAATGCCTGTTAAAAGTTGTAATTGTACGAGCCTCCACTACTTCCTCTAGCAACGGATTCAATACACATACCATCCTCTGCATGAAAAGGTTGCCCCCTTAGGTCCCTTTTATATCTTTCCCATGCCCTTAAACCTAAGCCCTCTAGTTCTGGACTCCCCCACCCCAGGGAAAAGACTTTGTCTATTTACCCTATCCATGCCCCTCATGGTTTAATAAACCTCCGTTATAAGTAACCCCTGACCCTCCGAAGTTCTAGGGAAAACAGCCCCAGCCTATTCAGCCTCTCCCTACAGCTCAAACCCTTCAAGCCTGGCCACAACCTTTTAGATCTTTTCTGAACACTTTCAAGTTTCACAATATCCTTCCGATAGCAGGCAGACCAGAATTGCACACAATATTCCAAAAATGGCCTAATCAGTGTCCTGTACAGCCGCAACATGGCCTCCCAACTCCAATACTCAATGCTCTGCCCATTAAAGGAAAGCATACCAAGGAAAGCATGCTTTCCTTTATTGGTCAGAGTATTGAGTACAGGAGTTGGGAGGTCATGCTGCGGCTGTATAGGACATTGGTTAGGCCACTGTTGGAATATTGCGTGCAATTCTGGTCTCCTTCCTATCGGAAAGATGTTGTGAAACTTGAAAGGGTTCAGAAAAGATTTACAAGGATGTTGTCAGGGTTGGAGGATTTGAGCTATAGGAAGAGGTTGAACAGGCTGGGGCTGTTTTCCCTGGAGCACGGAGGTTGAGGGCTGACCTTATAGAGGTTTACAAAATCATGAGGGGCATGGATAGGATAAGTAGACAAAGTCTTTTCCCTGGGGTCGGGAGTCCAGAACTGGAGGGCATAGGTTTAAGGCGAGAGGGGAAAGATATAAAAGAGACCTAAGGGGCAACTTTTTCACGCAGAGGGTGGTACGTGTATGGAATGAGCTGCCAGAGGAAGTGGTGGAGGCTGGTACAATTGCAACATTAAAAAGGCATTTGGATGGGTATATGAATAGGAAGGGTTTGGAGGGATATGGGCCGGGTGCTGGCAGGTGGGACTAGATTGGGTTGGGATATCTGATGGGTTGGACCGAAGGGTCTGTTTCCATGCTGTACATCTCTATGACTCTAAGTAACAAAGTGGATTGATGAGGGCAGAGCGGTGGACGTGATCTATATGGACTTCAGCAAGGCGTTTGACAAGGTTCCTCATGGGAAGACTGGTTAGCAAGGTTAGATCACATGGAATACAGATAGAACCAGCCATTTAGACATGGAACTGGCTCGATGACAGAAGACAGAGGGTGGTGGTGGTGGAGGGTTGCTTTTCAGACTGGAGGCCTGTGACAAGTGGCGTGCCACAAGGATTGATGCTGGGTGCATTACTTTTCATCATTTACTTAATCATTTGAATGTGAACATAGGAAGTACAGTTCGTAAGTTTGCAGAGGACACCAAAATTGGAAGCGTAGTGGACAGTGAAGGTTACCTAGAGTACAATGGGATCTTGCTCAGGTGGGCCAATGGGCAGTTGGAATTTAATTTAGATAAATGGGAGGTGCTGCATTTTGGAAAAGCAAATCAGAGCAAGACTTATACCCTTAACGGTAATATCCTGGGGAGTCTTGCTGAACAAAGAGATCTTGGAGTGCAGATTCATATTTCCTTGAAAGTAGAGTTGCAGGTAGATATGATAGTGAAAAAGGCATTTGGTATGTTTTCCTTTATTGGTCAGAGTATTGAGTACAGGAGTTGGGAGGTCATGTTGTGGCTGTACAGGATGTTGGCTCGGCCATTTTTGGAATATTGTGTGTAGTTCTGGTCTCCCTCCTATAGGAAGGATGTTGTGAAACTTGAAAAGGTTCAGAAAAGATTTACAAGAATATTGCCAGGGCTGAGGGTTTGAGTTATGGGGAGAGGCTGAATGGACTGGGGCGGTTTCCCTAGAGCATCGGAGGCTGAGGGGTGACATTATAGAGGTTTATAAAATCTTGAAGGGCATGGATAGGATAAATAGACAAGATCTTCTCCCTGGGGTGGAGAGAGGGCATAGGTTTAGGGTGAGAGGAGAACAATATAAAAGGGACATAAAAGGGCAACTTTTTCACAGAGGGTGGTGCGTGTCTGGAATGAGTTGCCAGAGGAAGTGGTAGAGGCTGGTACAATTTAAAAGACATCTGGATGGGTGTATGAATAGGAAGCGTTTAGAGGGATATGGGTCTAGATTAGAGAGTGGTGCTGGAAAAGCACAGCAGGTCAGGCAGCATCCAAGGAGCAGGAAAATCGACGTTTCAGGCAAAAGCCCTTCATCAGGAATAGAGGCAGGGTGCCTGAAGAGTGGAGAGATAAATAAGAGGGGGGTGGGGGTGGGGAGAAAGTAGCATAGAGTGCAATAGGTGAGTGGGGATGAAGGTGATAGGTCAGAGAGGAGGATGGAGTGGATAGGTGGAAAGGAAGATAGGCAGGTAGGACAGGTCATGGGGACGATGCTGAGCTGGAAGGTTGGAACTGAGGTGATGTGGGGGAAGGGGAAATGAGGAAACTAGGGTGAGGTGAGGGAAGGGGAAATGTGGAAACTGGTGAAGTCCACATTGATGCCTCAGGGCGCTTTAGGGAACATCTCCAGGACACCCGCACCAATCAACCCCATTGCCGTGTGACCCAACATTTCAACTCCCCCTCCCACTCTGCCAAGGACATGCAGATCCTGGGCCTCCTCCACCGCCGCTCCCTCACCACCTGACGCCTGGAGGAAGAACACCACATAGGGCAGAAATGACTAACACGAGGGGTCATAGTTTTAAGCTGGTTGGAGGAAAGTATAGAGGGGATGTCAAAGGTGGGTTCTTTACACAGAGAGTTGTGAGAGCATGGAATGCGTTGCCAGCAGCAGTTGTGGAGGCAGGATCATTGGGGACATTTAAGAGACTCCTCGACATACATATGGTCACAGAAATTTGAGGGTGCATACATGAGGATCAGTGGTCGGCACAACATTATGGGCTGAAGGGCCTGTTCTGTGCTGTACTGTTCTATGTTCTATATGTTCTATCTTCCACCTCAGAACACTTCAACCCCAGGGCATCAATGTGGACTTCACTAGTTTCCTCATTTCCCCTTCCCCCACCTCACCCCAGTTCCAACCTTCCAGCTCAGCACTGTCCCCATGACCTGTCCTACCTGCCTATCTTCCTTTCCACCTATCCACTCCACCTTCCTCTCTGACCTATCGCCTCCATCCCCACCCCCATTCACCTATTGCACTCTATGCTACTTTCTCTCCACCCTTACCCCACCCCCCTCCCCATTTATCTCTCCACTCTGCAGGCACCCTGCCTCTATTCCTGATGAAGAGCTTTGACCCAAAACATCGATTTTCCTGCTCCTCGGATGCTGACTGACCTGCTGTGCTTCTCCAGCCCCACTCTAATCTAGACTCTGGTTTCCAGCATCTGCAGTCCTTTTTTTTTTAACCTATTTAGAGGGATATGGGCCAAATGCTGGCAAATGGGACTAGGTTAGGTTAGGATATCTGGTCAGCATGATGAGTTGGACTAAAAGGTCTGTTTCTGTACTGTATATTTCTATGACTCTCTAAAAAGGAAAAGTAAGCTCAGCAGTCCTTCCTTACATGCTTCTTGTTCCCCAATTGAAGGCCAGACAAAGTAAGAACCTCTCCAAGCCAGTCACTGTTCAAATCAGTCCCAGGAGGGTCAACAACAAAGCCTGCAGTTATAATCAGTCATGTAATAATGAGGAAGCTTTGTTAAAGAAAATCCCCAATGTCCACAGTGAACATTCAAATCCTGCTTTTATAGAAATCTCTCCAAAAAACATAAAATAAATTAATTTTTCCACAATCCTTCAAAACATAAGTCCTCGAAGAATTTCAAATATGGAACATATTTGTAACAGTTTTCATGGCCTAAGAATGGGATCAAAATCATTTTTAAAAATGCTGGTTTCTTTAAAATAAAGGAAGCTCGCTGTCATGGCCAGTCCCTATTATGCAACTGATTCCCACAGTCAAGAATAATTCCAGTTCCCACTCTTAGTCTTTATAAATTTCCAGGTGTACGTCACAGGACTTATGCTATTATTGAACTTAACGTCCCTGGGTAAATAGAGACAAATAATCTGTCAATTTTCTCACACTTACACATTTGGTAATTAAACATGTGATGATGGTGGTTTACAGAAGTAACAAAGTATTCTTTTCCTTTCATGGAGTGTGATATCAGCAACCAGGCCAATATTTGTTGCCCACCCTCTCTTACCTTGAACGGAGTAGCTTGCTAGCCCATGTCAGAGGGCAGTTAACACAAAACTATATTCCTGTGGGCTTTGAGCCACAAATAATGCTAGGTACAGACTCAGATTTCACTCCTTAAAGAACGTTAGCAATGGATATTACAATAATTGATGATAGCTTCAGTATCACTGTTACTAAGATGAGCTTCATGTTCCAGATGCATTAGTTGAATTCAAATTCCACCAGTTGCTGTACATTAGCCTAGTCTTCTGGATTGCTAGTCCACTTGAATTACACAATGTCATTACCTTCCCATATGTTCCCCATGTGTGTCCAAATTAAAAGTTCAAAGAATAAGTTTTTAAAAATTTCCAAATGATTAAACATTTGTTGTGTGTCATTTAAACAGAGAGAGTGACAAATAGAAAGTACAGGGACATTGGAGGGAAAAAACTAATTTCTTACAATATTGCATTTTTGAATGAAGATAGAATATAGAACTATCCAGCATAGGAATGGGCCCTTCGGCCCAACAAGCTGTGCCAAACATGACACCAAATTAAACAAATACCTTCTGCCTGCTCTTGTTCCATATGCCCCCATTCTTTGCATATTCATGTGCTTATCTAAAAGACCCTGAAACACCCTTTAAAATGTAGTAGATAGGAAGGGTAGTTTTTATGTATTAGGTGCACTTGGCCCTGGGCCATGTCTTGCTGCAAGAATATTAGAATAATAGAATCCCTACACAGTGTGGATAGAGGCCATTCAACCCATCGAGTCTGCACCAACCCTCCAAAGAGCATCCCACTTTATCCCTGTAACCCCATATTTACCATGGCTAACCCTGAACACTATGGGCAATTTAGCATGGCCAATCAACCTAACCTGCACATCTTTGAGCTGTGGGAGGAAACCAGAGCAACCGGAGGAACCCCATGTAGACACGGGGAGAATGTGCAAACTCCATTCAGACAGTCACCCGAGGCTCGAATTGAACCCAAGTTTCTGATGCTGTAAGGAGCAGTGTTAACCACTGAGCCACCATGCTTCCCTAGAATCGGTCATCACGATAAGTTAGCACGATAAACTCTCATTCCCCGATCTGGAATCGAATCCATGCAGCCTCAGTGAAAGTGCCAAAGCCTGACCACTAGGCAACACAATAGCAAAACCTCAGCAGAGTCAATTAGCCAACAAGTTAGCACCTTAACTCTTCTAAACTCCAGTACACTGTATTCTCATAGAAAATAAAGAAAATCTCCATAGTCAGATTGTTTGATCCTTAAATACTTGTAACATTTATGCCATGAACATAACTGACAAACGACCCATGTTTTGCAGGGTTTAGAAGGATTGGAATCTGTTGATCGTAGAAAATTTGTATCAAAAATCACAAACTCAAGATATGGTTCTAACAGTTGATATGCCTTTAGTTTTTTTTAAATCAAATCCTGATTGACTTAGATTTTGATTCAAAAACCTGGCATCAAGATCAAACACTGGATCCTTAAACAAAGTTAAATTACTGTCTTCATATGATCCCATTCTTGAAAAAAGCTTGAAGGAGTGTAATTTAGACTACAAGGAATTGGACATAAGAAATAGGAAGAGCAGCAGGCCATTTCGCCCTCAAGCCTACCCACCATTCAATAAGATCATGGCTTATCTGCCCCAGGTCTACAAACAGAAGAAAACCAATAAATATAAATGTGCACTGCAGGTATTTGGAATCACTAATGAGTTTGTGAACAGTACTAAACCAGAATCATTTATGGAGTGGGGTGTCTGATAGCAGCTGATGATGTTGGAGGGGGATACAACATTTTATTTGGAACTTCCTACTTTGTGCTGCAGGAATCCATGTATTTAGTGCAAGAGAGGAGAGTGAACACAGGCATGAAAAAAAGTAAAAAGGACCAGAAGGCCAGCACTTGTGACCAGGAAGCTGCTGATGGCCAGGAAGAGGAATCCAAACAAACAGTCATGCAGGTGTCAGATAACAGGCAGCACACCTGAGCCAGAAAAGTCTCATGGAGCAAGTAAGAGTGAGCAAGACAGCAGGAGTTGAAACAGAGTTCCAGACTGGCGGTTCAGCGTTGAAGAGACAAAGCCACAATTATTGTGCAGACTATAACAGATAGTAGTTTGAAAACTGGGAAGTCATGCTGGAATGAGTTGCAAATACTGTACATTTTTTCCAAGATACTCCACCTGAGTTCAGAGGACATGTGGAGAGAAAGATCTCCTTTGTGTCTGGAAGACAAGGTAATTAGTGTTATGAGATCATGGAATATTATCAGTAGGTAATCCTCCAATTGAACTTGTTACCTGGCTAAATAGAAATCAAGTGATAAGCTGTACAACAATACCCTTACAGATTGGTAACACCGGGGAAGAATCCATTGTAAGTAATTCAATCCTCGAAGGTGTGTTTTCCCATTAATGTTTAGGAAGATTTGTTGTCAGAGGAGTGATTCCTCTTCTATAACCTTTGTACCATAGATGTGTTTAAATTGGCTGTTAAGTATATATTTTCCACACATTGACTAAATGGATAGAAGTTGTTCAACATCAGCATCAGTGATGGCACATAACTGGACTTTTCTCTATCATATGGTCCTTGTATAGAGCCCTCACTACTAAATGTATTTCATTCATGTTTAATTTTGTGGAGGTGGAAGGTATTAATTATGGTTTTAGCATAAACCAACTGATAGCAACTCTACTCTCCAAACATGTGAAATGAAATCTTAGCATGAACTGATCAATCCGGGGCAGTTGCCAATCTGCTGCCTGTCGATCAGCTAAACTTTTATGCAGTAGTTGATTGATTAGTGCATTGTTAAAAGAACTTTCAACTGCTGCATTCAAGGCTCTGATGTTTATATTTTCACAAACGTCTCTGAACCCGACATTGGCACTCACCCATTCACAGAGTAACAGAATTGTTACCATGCAGAAAGGACACTCAGCCCATTGTGCATGCACTGGTTATTCAAAGGAGTATTACCTAGTGCCATTCTCTTGTTTTTTAACCTTTGCACATTATTTCTATCCAAATAAACACCCAAGCCACCTCCTGAATGTGTCAATTGAACCTGCTTACACCACCTTTCCAGGCAGTGCATTCCAGACCCTAACTACTCGCAGCATGAAAAGTTTTTTCTTACATCACCCTTACTTCGTTTGCACATCATCACTTTAAATCTGTGCCCTCTTGCTCCTTTTCATAAGCGGTAACAGCTTTTCCTTATCTATTCCATCCAGCTTGTTCACGATTTTGAAAACCTTTATCAAATCTCCTCTCCATTTTTTTCTCTCTAAGGGGAATGGTCTGAGAATCAGGGCCAGACTTTTCAGGAGACATGTTAGGAAGCATTTCCACATACGTTAGATGTTTGGAACTCTCTTCCACAATGGCAGCGGATGCTAGATCAATTGTTAAATTTAAATCTGAGATAGATAATTTTTTGCTAAATAAAAGATACTCAGGGATATCAACCAAAGGGAGGTGCTTGGAGTTAGGCCATCGATCGGGTATATCTCAGTGAATGGTGGAACAGGCTCAATGAGCTGAATGGCCTACTCCTACTCCTATATTCTCATTCCTGAAACAATCTTGTAAATTGCTTCTGCACTCTCTCCAATGCATTGATATCTTTCCTGTAATGTTGTGCCCACAGCTGTACACAAACTCCACCTGAGGTCTAATGATTGCCTTATACAAGTTCAACATCACCTCCTTGCTCTTGTACTCTATGGCTCTATTTATAAAGTCAAAGGCCCTATGCTTTATTTACTATTCTTTCCAACTGACCTGCTACCTTCAATGATCTGTGCTCATGTACACTCTGCTCCTGCACCCCCTTTAGAATTGTATGGTCTTTCAATGACTAAAATGCATCACCTCGCACTTCTCTACATTGAATCTTATGTGCTGCCTATCTTCCCACTCTATTAACATGTTAATGTCCTTTTGAAGTTCCACACTGTCCTCTTCAATATTTAGTGTCATCTGAAAACTGTCAAAAATCTCATGATACCAGGTTACAGTCCAACAAGTTTATTTAAAGTCACAAGCTTTCAGAGCACTGCTCCTTTGTCAGGTGAAGTGGAGAGAAAACTGTGAAATTGTCCCCCAAACACACCAACAGATCACTAATGTGTATCAGGGAAAGCAAGGATCTCAATTTCCAGCCCGGAAAATATCCCTTCACCATCACTCTCCATAATCTGTTCAAATCTGTATGTTTAATAAGACAGTCACCGACAGCAACCGACAGCAATACCCATTAGCCATCCAAATTAATGTCAGTTTGAAGCTGCTGATTACAGCTTAAGTGCTCACTTCATTTCAGGATGAGCTTACTCAACCAGGCAATATTCAGCCCATTAGACTAACGGTAACCACTGTTAACTACATCTCATCAAACTGAAACAGAAATGTTAGCTGTGCAATGATTTGAAGAATGGATAAAACACTCATTATAGAAGTACACACACACACACATATTGCTCAAAACCTGCTGTTCTTGTTTATGGATAATGCTCTGGAAGCACAGAAATCAGAGGTTATCAGGGAGCAAAATATAAAATCAGGAGGCAAATCAATCCAAGAATGCAATAAGGTGAGACAAACATATCTATAGAAAAGGTTTGTATTATTTTGCATTTCCTCATTTTCCTGTAAATATCAGTTTTAATTTCCACATACTTATGGCGTCATACAGCACGGAAACAGATTCTTCATTCCAACCAATCCACGCTGAACATAACCCCAAACTAAACTGGTCCCACCTGCTTGCTCCTGGCCCATATCCCACCAAACCTTTCTCATTCATGTACTTATCCAAAAACCTTTTCAATGTTGCAATTGTATTCATATCCACTACCACCTCAGGAAGTTCATGCCACATGCGAATCATCTTCTGTATAAAAAAAATTGCCCCTCATGCCTTTTGCCTCTCGCCCTTTAAAATAATCCCCCTAGTCTCAAAATCCCCATTCCTAGGGGAAAGATAACTACCATTAACTCTATACCCCTCATTATTTTATATACTTCTATTAGGTGACCTCTCAACTTCCTATGCTCCAGTGAAAAAAGTCCCAGCCTTTCTTTATAACTCAAACCATCCATTCCTGGCAACTTTCTGGTAAATCTCTTCCGAAACCTCTCCAGCTTAACCAGAACTAGACACAGTATTCCAAAAGAGGCCTTAGCAATGTCCTGTACAACCTCAACATGGTTTTCCAACTCCTATACTTAAAAGACTGAGCAATGAAGGCAAGAATGTCAAACACCTTTTTAACCACCCCGTTTATATGTGAAGCAAACTTCAAAGAATTATATACCCGCACCCCAGGTCCTTCTGTAAAATAAGACTACCCACACCTTACTATTAATTGTATAAGCCCTATCCTTGTTTTTGTACCAAAATGCAATACCTCACATTTATCCAGACTGAACTCCATCTGCAACTTTTCAGCCCATTGACCCATTTGATCAAGACCTCTTTGTACTCTTAGAAAACTTTCTTCACTGTCTATGCCAGCAATTTTAGTGTCATCCACAAGCCTACTAGCCATGCCTTCTGTATTCTCACCCAAATCATTTGTATAAATGACAAACAAGAGGACCTAGAACCGATCCCTATGGAACACCGCTGGTGACAGGCCTCCACTCCAAAAAGCAACCATCACTTTGTTTCCTGCCGTTAAACCACATATGTACCCTCTTGACAAGCTCACCCTGAATCCCATGTGACCTAACTTTCCTAATTAGTCTATCATGTGGAACCTTGTCAAAGTTTCTATTAGAGTCCAAGTAAACAACATCTACTGCTCTGCCCTCAATCTTTTTCGGAACTATTTCAAAAAACGCAGTCAAGTTTGTGAGACATCATTCTTCCCATACAAAACCACGCTGACTATCCCTAATCAATTTTTGCCTCTCTAAATGTCCATAAATATTATCCTTTATAAATCACCTCCTACTATTTACCCAACCAAAGTCAGACTCACAGGTCAATAGTTCTCGGGTTTCTCCTTACAACCTTACTTAAACAAAGGAACAACATTAGCCTCTCTCCAGTCATCAGGCACCTCATCCTTAGTTATAGATAATGCAAATGTTTCTGCAGGGAGTCTCGCAAGTTCATCCCTTACTTTTCAAGTCTCAGGGATACATTAGATCAGGTCCCAGAGATTTATCCATCTTTATAGTCCTTAAGACCTCCCGAACTTCCTCTTCTGTAATGTGAACGGTTTTCAAAACATCAAAATTTATTTTTCTGCATTATCCAGACTCCATTTCTTTCTCCACAGTAAAAAGTGACGCGGAATATTCATTTAGTTTCTCTCCCATTTCCTGGGCTTCAACATAAAGACGACCTCCTTGATCTTTAAGGGGCCTTACCCCCTATTTAGTTATCCTCTTGCCCTTAAAGCATTTGTAGAATCTCTTTGTATTATCCTTAACCGTATCTGGTGTGGAGGTAGACACCCATTAATTGATGTTCCAAAGGCGTGCTTCAACATGACTGCAAAGAAGATGCCGAACAGGGTGGGGACAAGCACACAGCTCTGCTTCACACTGCTGCGAATGTTAAAGGCCTCTGAAGAAGAGCTGTCAAACTGAATGATGCCCTTCATGTCTGTGTGGTATGACTGAACTATCCTGAGATGCCTCGGGGGACAACCAATCCTGCTCACAAGGTTGAAGGCTTTCATGACATCAATGAAGGCAACGTAGAGTGGTTGTCTTTGCTCTCTGCATTTCTCTTGTAGCTGTAGAAGGGAGAAGATCATGTCGATTATAGAGCGTTCTGACCTGAAACCACACTGAGACTCGGGATATATCCTTTCAGCTTTTTTCTGCATTCTGTTCAGAACTACGCGGGCGAAGACCTTCCCAACAATGTTCAGCAAAAAGATTCCCCTGTAGTTGTTATAGTTGCTTCTGTCCCCTTTGTTCTTATATCAGGTGACAATGTTGCAGACTTTCATGTCGCGCAGCACTGGTCCCTCTTTCCAGCACAGGCACAGTGGTTTGTACAGATGGTTTGGCAGGATGCCTTTTGCACACTTGATGGCCTCTGGTGGAATACTATTCTATCCTGGTACCTTCCCAGTAGGAAGGCTGTTGAATGCTTTACTCAGCTCTTCTGCAGTCGCAAAGCATCCAGTTCCTCCATGGCAGGCAACAGCTGAGGGCAAAAACTGAGGTTCGTGAAGTACTCATCAGGGACATGTTTTGCAGACGATTCGGCACTGGCAACACACTCAGCAGAGCAACTGCAACACCTCATGGACAGCTTCCCAAGAGTCTACCAGGACTTCAGCTTGACCATCAGCCTGAAGAAGACCAATGTGTTGGTTCAAGACATAAAGCAACCCCTGCCATCAACAACTACAAGCTAGAGGTAGTCCACCAGTTTACACACCTTGGCTCCACCAGCACGGGCAGACTCTCCCTAGACTCAGGTCAACACATGGATCGGATGAACAGCCTCAACATTTGTCAGGCTGACAAAGAGACTGGGAGAACAGAAAGCTGACAACGCACACCCAACTTGCAGTCTACAGGGTCTGTGTCCTCAACATATTGAATTACAGCAGCAAGGCCTGGAGACTTTACTCCAGACAAGAGCGTCAGATGTTAGATGTCGCATGTCAGATGGGAGGATCCTGAAAGACCTGCTGTATGGCGAAACTGGCCTCCGACAAGAGAGCACAAGGGCGGCCCCATCTTCATTTCAAAGATGTCTGCAAGAGAGCCATGAAGTCACTGAACTTGAACGTCGAGAGGTGGGAGGACATTGCAAGCAATTGGTCTCACTAGAGGCTGGAATTACACAGAGGTTTAAAAAGTGGAGAAGAGAAGCTCAGGCTTGCTGCTGAAGAAAAGCGCACTCACTGACAAAACAGCGCCAAAACAACACCAGAGGTCAGCGTCTTCAAGGGCAGTTGCTGCAGCCGAGACTGCCACTCCCATGTGGGCCTCTACAGCCACAACAGACCAACTCTGCCAACAAATATTGAAGCAAGATTTCCCAGGCGCAGATCCATGGTTTCGTGAGACTAATGGATGCCACCACCGAACCTTATCTGCCAATGCTATCTCATATCTCCCCTTTGCTCTTCAAACAGCTGATAGCGATTATTTTGGGTGATAAGCTGACACTGATGGTGGTGCTCATCATAAAGCCTGCCACCCTTCACCTACAACAAGCACTGATACAAACGTGCCCACCATAATCAATGCTGATTCATTGTAAGAGGTGGGAGTGAGAGTTAGGTAGAAAGGCATGGAGATGACAGGGGATATTGGTGATCATAGTGGGGCTGGAATATAAGGGGTAAAAGCTCTAGGTACAATGGTTTGGGGTTGAGCAGGATGTGTGTTTTGGATTGAGTTTAAGAAGGTTGAGTGTTGGACTCAGCAAGGAGTTGGAAAATTGAGGGTTGGATGGGAAAGGATTTTGTCAGTTGAGAATTTGAGGGGACTGTAGGATGAGGATTCAAAGGGGTTGGATAATTGACAGTTGGATGGGGCAGGGTCTTGTGTGTTGAGGGTTTAAGGAGGTTGGGAGATTGGGAGCCTTGGGGCAACAACATTCAGGTGTAGAAAGTTAAAGACTAGATTTTGGGAGATAACTTGGTTGATCATAGAGTCATTGGGATGTATAGCATGAAACAGACCCTTTGGTCCAACTTGTCCATGCCAATCAGATATCCTAATCTCTTGTCATTTGACAACATTGGGCCCATATCCATCTAAACCCACCCAATTGATGTACCATCTTGATGTCTTTCTTAGACTCTAAGATTGAAGACCATTTCCAATTTGGGCTGGACTGGAAATTCCTAAATAGGTTGGACTGGGCTACTTTGCTAATTTTAATAGGGGAAGGGTGTAGGACTGGCATCTTCAACCCTTGTGTTTAAACTGGAATTGAACTCAAATCTTAGTAAACGGCAACATAATTCACACATTGTTTGTTTTCCTCTCATTAAACAAATCTTAAAATATATTCTTACAATGACCCATTTATTTTGTGAAATGTTTGCAACATAAAAAAATGGAAATATACACATATATAGTTGATGAGTTAGAGATGCAAATTGTGTAAAATTATGATGTTATGGCTGTAACAGATCGATGGTTCAAGGAAAGGCAGGATTGGGGAGTTAAATTTTTGTCATTACAAGATGTTTGGACAAGGAGCAGGATGGCAATATTGATTAAGAGCACTATAGTGTTACAGAAAGAGGATGTCCCAGAAGATGAACTTTGCATGTTCTCACTGTTTCTGCATGGGTTTCCTCCAGATGCTCCAGTTTCCTCCCATAGTTCAAAGATGTGCAGGTTAGGTGGATTAGCCATGCTAAATTATCCCATAGTATCCAGGGATGAGCAGGTTGGTGGATTGGCTATGCTAAAATGTCCTATAGTGTCCAGGGATGTGCTGGTTAGGTGGATTAGCCATGCTAAATTGTCCCATAGTTTCCAAGGATGTGCTGGTTAGGTGGATTGGCCATGCTAAGTTGTTTCATAGTGTCCCGTGTAGGCTAGGTGGATTAGCTATGGTAAATGCAGAGTTATGGGGATAGGGTAAGGGGCTGGGTTTAGATGGGATACTCTTCGGAGGGTTGGTGCAGACTGATGGAGTCATACAGCACAAAGTTGTAACTGTACTCTCCTCCACCACTTCCTCTGGTAGCTTGTTTCATTTATACACAACCTTCTGTGCAAAAAAAATGTTGACCCTCAGGTTCCTTTTAAAATCTTTCCCCTCTTATTTTATACCTACGACTTCTAGTTTTGAACTCTCCTACCCTAGGGAAAAGACCTTTGCTATTCACTTTATCAATGATTTTATAAACCTCTATAAAGGTCACCCCTCAACCTCCTATGTTCCAGGGAAAAAGTCCTACCCTATATTACTCTAGGTGTCTACACAACCTCTCAATGGGCCTCCTTCCAAACTGTCAGACTTCCCGACTCTCCAAAGCCTGTCCACCATCTACAAGACACTAGTTAGGAGTGTGATGAAATACTCCCTGCTTGCCTGGATTGGTGCAGCTCCAACAACACTCAAGAAGCTTGACACCATTTATGTGGTGCCAATCAGCCCACTTGATTGGCACCACATCCACAAGCATTCACTTCATCCCCACCAATGCTCAGGAGACGCAATGTATGCTATCAATAAGATGCTGTGCAGAAATATGCGATCCTTACATAGCACCTTCCAAACACCTCACCACTTCTATCTAGAAGAACAAGGGCAGCAGACACATGGGAACACCACCCCTGCTAGTTCCCCTCAAGCCACACATCGTCCTTACTTGGAAATACATTGGTGTTCCATCAGTGTCGCTGGTTCAAATTGCTGGGATTCCCTTCCTACCTGCAGCACATGCACTGTTCAAGAAGGCAGCTCACCATCAACTTCAAGGAAAACTAGGGACATGCAATAAATGTTGACCGGCCAGTGACGCACAGAGCCCATAGCTGAACAGAAGAAAAGTTTCTGTGCCAAACCGGTGACAGGACATCATGGCTTGCAGGTCGGATAACTTACTTCATAACGATGAGGGCTTTATAAACAATGTGTGACAGGGAAGTATTACAGGAAATTGGTGTGACACCCACAGAAAGTGCAAGTTTTTAAAGAATTATAAGAGGAGTGGTTGAACTTGGAAGAGGATTTCCCAAACCGCATTCTGTTTCCTGAGAAGTGGTTACTTGTGATGCCACAGTTAATGCTGATGTTACAATATTATCATCATTGTAACAAAGCTGGCAAAGGGAAAGTCAAAGTTTAAACAGTACGCCCTAAAATTACAACTGTGCTGTGACCATTTTAAGGCTCCTAACCCACTATCAAACTGAAGGCTTGAAAGCAAGTGCTCATCACTAATTGAAAATGTGTTAACCCACATATCGGTCTATGCAAGAGGAGTTTGCCTGTTTCAGCCCCACTTTGTTTATGCCAAAGGCAGACTGGAAACCTGGCCTGTTACGTGACTTAACAGGCAAGTCTTAAAGCAGATCATATAACGTCAGGATTTAAAATACTGTGACTTAGGCATGAAGACAGAAGGAACAAGAGGGTGAAAACCAAACGGCGTACAACCCACCATTACCACACTCCTCCACAACATCAAAGCTACTTCACTGCCAACAGGTATCCACCTCCCTGACCATCACTATGCACTCCCCAAACTTCCTGCTTTCTGATCACCATCAATATACATTCTTGCTTCTCAATAAACACTACGTGCTCCTTCATCAGCACCCTACTTCTTAACCTGCCACGATCTTTCCAAACTGCCTTTTATGGGTTATCTCAGGGCAGTTTCTGACTTTGCAGCTTCATGCTGGAGTTTGCTTCCCTTGTGAGGTACTTGAGGGTTTTTAGAAGGTGTTTGTAGTTTTCCAGCTCCATCATAATGATTGCTGAGGCCCAATTTCATATGTTGCTTGAGTTGGAAACACACTAATTTCAAGGACTGTGTGATGGAACTGAAATTACTCGGCTCATCTGCTAATGCACAACCTCACTGACAGGGATCGCAGCCACAAAATGGGATCTGCAAAGATGATGTCTCTCTCATCCCCTTCTCATACCTCATTCCTGTTTCATGTCTAGTGAAGCTTTGTACTGTATTAGTGCTGCAGCCCACAAATATTACAAATAATATCAAATAAGAGCAAAGTACTCAGGGATAAAACATAGAATTGTAGATGCTAGCAATCTGAAACAAAAACAGAAGTTGTTGGAAGAACCCAGTTCTGGCACTATTAGTGAAGAAAAAGCAGAGTAAATGTTTCGAACCCAGTGACACTTCTTCAAAATGCAAACTGCTATGATTTTCCTTCAGATCTCCAGTATCCAAAATGATGGACAAAGTCAGCAGATCTGGCAGCAGACTCCTGAAGAGGATTCATTAGATTTGAAATATTAACTCAGTTTCTCCCTCCACATATGCTGCCAGACCTGCTGAGTTTCTGCAACACTTTCAATTTTTACTGAATACCAGATACATAAGTGAAAACAATGAATGCACTTAACTGATACTAGGATTAAAATGTTTTTTTCCACCTTTATTTAACTATGGGTAAGGAACACTCACCGCTATGTCTTCTTCAGTTAACATCATATGTCATTTGTTCATTTGCTGATGATTAAATCTTGTGAACACAGCAACACTGATTGCACTTTTAAACTAATTCAATGGCGAAGAAGTGATTATGTTTTTTACTCAGAGTAAAATGGGATCAACATAAATACAACTTTTTTACTTTCTTTGACTATATGACCTTATACATTGTCTCCATTCCTGGGATTAATTTCAGGCTGTAAAAACATCAGGAGAAAGTGAGGACTGCAGACGCTGGAGATCAGAGTTGAAAATGTGTTGCTGGAAAAGCGCAGCAGGTCAGGCAGCATCCAAGGAGCAGGAGAATCGACGTTTCGGACATGAACCCTTCCTGAAGAAGAGCTCATGCCCGAAATGTCGATTCTCCTGCTCCTTGGATGCTGCCTGACCTGCTGCGCTTTTCCAGCAACACATTTTCAGCTGTAATAACATCAGTAAATCAATAGTAGCTCCGTACCTTACAAACAGATAATAGAGCATGGAATTTTTGTTATAATGAAGTAAGTATTAATTATAAATGTTTGCAAGTTATACTACAGTCAATAAAACTTGGGTCAGTACCCATCAGGAGTAAAGTTCAGTTCTGGACATTGTTCTTCAGGAAGGAGATAATGGCCTTGCAGGGGTTTCAGCACAATTCACCAGAATCACACTGAGGATAAATAGGACAAATTATGAGGGCAGTGTGTTCAGACTGGGCATATATTCCTTTGGGTTTAGAAGCTTAAGACATGATCTGAGAGTTTCATATGAATGAAGAAATTGATGGGTGGATAGAATAAAACTATTTCCTCCAAGGAGGAGTCCAGAACAAAATGACAGAACATTAAAATCAGAGCCAGATCATTGAAGGGTGGCAACAGGAAGCACACAAAGGGGACTGGAAATCAGAAACTCCCTTTACCAAACACTTATGGATTTGGGGTGAATTGGAAACTTCAAAATTGCAACTGACAGATTATGTTGGGCAAGGAATATCAAGGGCCCAACAGAATTCAGGTGAAGTTAAGATATCAGTCAATCATGATTAATTGAAATGGTGGAACAGTTTTGAGAGGCCGAATGTCCTTATCCTTTTGTCATGTTTTCTTGGAAATAACTGTAAAGGATTCTTTCAGAAGTAAATGCAATAGTCGCAGTGCTATTAATTATCCAGTGTAAGCAGAGTGACAAAATGCAAAACTCTCAGTTGTTGTTCTGAGATCACTTCTGTAGTTACTTCAAACACTGAGGAAATCCCTCGGTTGTATGAGTATAATAGACTATAGTATCAGAGTCATTATGTATAAATTGAATTTCTTTATTCAGACCAAACAGGTTAACCAGACAGGTTTAACCTGGTCATCAGATCAACATAATCAATTTCCTGCTTAGTGGTCACAAGAGGGAATAATTGTTCTCTTTTTCATCACTCATGCTTCATTTGCATAAATTATTTGATAATAATATTAGGACAGTTTCCTTATATCTCACACAAATTGCAATTGTATAATTTGTTAGTCTACAAAGCATATGTTAATGACTTGCCAAAGTGAGACAGCTCAACCTTCAGAGCCATGACTCACTGATAATATAATCATTATTTAAAATTAGGAATTTTTAAAAAAAACATCAGGTCAGAAACAACGAGACTTCCTGTTTCAATTCCCCAATTCGCAGGTGGAGGGAGAGGGAACTGATACAGGGTGCACGTTTACTGGACGCACACTGACTGCTCAGCCATGACCCGGGGTAGCACTCTCTTGAAGTCAGGTACTACATTTCACTTCTTGGCTCACAGGATGTGTGTGTCGCTGACTGATCCAGTAGGGCCTTATATTGCCTGGCTGTTACAAACTCATCATTTTCTAGGCACCTGGCTCCTCATCAACAACTCACGCAAAACTTAGCCTTTGAGCCCAAAATATCCATTGTAACCCTCCCAGACCAGTACTGAGTCAACACTCTCAGAAGGTCAGTACATAAGAACTAGGAGCAGGAGTAGGCCATCTGGCCCTTCGAGTCTGCGCCTTCATTCAATAAGATCATAGCTGATCCTTTTGCAGCCTCAGTTCCACTTACTTGCGCTTTCACCATAACCCTTAATTTTTTCATTGTTCAAAACAAAAACTGACTTTGCTTTAAAAACATTTACTGAAGTAGCTTCAACTATTTCAATGGGCAGGGAATTCCATAGATTCACAAACTTTTGGGTGAAGAAATTCCTTCTCAATTCAGTCCTAAATCTGCTTCCCCTGATTTTGAGGCTATGCCCTCTTGTCCTAGTTTCAGCTGCCAGGGAAACATCCTCTTAGCGTCAATCTTATCTATTCCCTTCATAATTTTATATGTTTCGATAAGAACCCCCCCCTCATTCTTCTAAATTTCAATGAATATAATCCCAATCTATTCAGTCTTTCTAGGGGGCTGCTGGGAAGGTAAACTTCCCTCTAAAAGGGCTTACCTCGAGAGTCAATGGCCTTCATTTTGCAGCAGTACTGGGAGTGGTGAGAGCGAGGAGCAGAGTGGGAGCTGCATTGTATTTGGGAAAGTGAGTGAACTGATGTATTTGCGCAGCAACTGAACCAGAGACGCTACCCGGATCATGTCTCCCACCCATCCTCCTCCTCTGACCAAAACAAAAGAGACTCTATGTTGTGCTGACAGGGTAAGAATTTTCTTTTTTATAAATCATGTGATTGGCAATTTTGTTTTCTTTTTCATTTATCATTTTTCATTTTTCATTTACACAGGGAAGTTTACCTGTGTAATGCTCCTCTTGCTCAATGTGGGAGCTCAGGGATACAGCTGATGTCCCTGACTCCTTTACATGCAGTAAGTGTGTCCAGCTGCAGCTCTTGTTAGATCACATAACAGCTCTGGATCTGCGGATGGACTCACTGTAGAGCATCTATGATGCTGAAGTGGTCGTGGATAGCAAGTTCAGTAAATTGGTCACGCCACAAAGTAGGACTGCTGAGGGAGAAAGGGAATTGGTGACCAAAGGCAGAGGAAGAGCAGGAAGGCAGTGTAGGTGTCCCAGGTGGTTTGGATACTATTGAGGGAGGATGGCTCACCAGGGGGAGGCAGCAGTAGCCAGGTTCATGGCACTGCTCTGCAGAAGGACAGGAAAAAGAGCGGAAGGGCTATCGTCATAGAGAATTCAATTGTAAGGAAAGTAGATAGACGGTTCTGTAGTCGAAAACGAGATTCCGGAATGGTATGCTGCCTGCCAGGTGGACAGGTCAGGGATATCTCCAATTAGCTGCAGAACATTCTGAAGGGGGAAAGTGACCAGCCAATTGTCAGTGCACACAGTCACCAATGATATAGTTAAAAAACGGGATGAAATCGTACAAGCAGAATTTAGGGAGTTAGGAGCCATGTTTAAAAGTGGAAGCTCAGAGGTAGTAATCTCAAAATTGCTACCAATGTCAAGTGTTAGTCAGAATAGAAGTGAAAGAAGAGGCAGGATGAATGTGTGGCTTGAGAGATGTTGCAGGAGGGTGGGGTTCAGATTTTTGGGCCATTGGGACCGGTTCTGGGGGAGGTGGGACTTTACAAATTGGACGGTCTACACTTGGGCCAGACTGCAACCAATTAGCTTTTGCTAATGCTGTTGGGAAGGTTTTAAATGGATGTGGCAGGGGAATGGGAACCAAAAGAGGTGGTTAGTGGACAGTAAGGAGATAGTAACTAAAGCCTGTAAGGAACTAGATAATGAAGTCAGTGTGACTAAGGATAAGAGGAGGCAGGGAACAGAAGATGAATGCAAATGGACAGGTGGTCTGAGGTGCATTTGTTTTAATGCAAGAAGTGCAGTAGGTAAGGCAGATGAACTTAGGGCTTGGATTAGTACCTGGAAGTATGATGTTATTGCTATTATTGAGACTTGTTTGAGAGAATGGCATGATTGGCAACTAAATATCCCAGGATATCAATGCTTCAGGCGGGATAGAGATGAAGGTAAAAGGGGTAGAGGAATTGCATTACTGGTCAGAGGGGATATCACAGTTGTGCTGAAAGAGGACACGATGGAGGACTCAAGCAGTGAGGCAATATGGGCAGAGCTCAGGTATAGGAAGGGTGTATTATAGGCTTCCCAACAGTGAACGTGAGATATAGGTACAAATATGTAAACAATTTATGGAAAGATGTAAGAGCAACAGGGTGGTCGTGATAGGCAATTTTAATTTTCCCAACATTGACTGAGATTCACTTAGTGTTAAAGATCTAGATGGAGCAGAATTTGTAAGGAGCATCCAGGAGGGTTTCATAGAGCTGTATGTAAATAGTCCAACTCGGGAAGGGGCCATACTGGACCTCATGTTGGGGAATGAGGCCAGCCAGGTGGTTGAAGTTTCAGTAGGGGATTACTTTGGGAATAGTGATCACAATTCCTTAAGTTTTAGAATACTCATGGATGAAGACGAGTGGTTCTAAAGGAAGAGTGCTAAATTGAGAGAAGGCAAACTCTACCAAAATTTGACAGGAGTTGGGGAATGTCGATTGGGAGAAGCTGTTTGAAGGTAAATCCACATTTGATAATGTGGGAGGCTTTTAAAGTGAGGTTGATTAGAGTGCAGGACAGACATGTCCTTGTGAAAATGAGGGATAGAAACGACAAGATTAGGGAACCACAGATGACAGGTGAAATTGTGAGTCCAGTTAAGAGGAAAAAGGAAGCATATGTAAGATCTAGGCAATTGAAAGCAGAAAAAGCTTTGGAAGAATAATGGGAAAGTAGGACCAATCAGAAATGTGGAATTAAGAGGGCTCAAAGGGGTCATGAAAGATCTTCAGGAAACAAGGTTAAGGAAAATCCCAAAGCCTTTTATTCATATACAAGGAGCAAGAGGGTAACTTGAGAAAGGGTGGGCCCAGTCAGGGACAAAAGGAGGAAAGTTATGCATGGAGGTAGATAATATGGGTGAGATTTGTCATGAGTACTTTGCATTGGTATTCACAGCGGAGAGGGACATGGTGAATGTTGGGGTTAGGGATAGATGTTTGATTACTCTAGGTCAAGATGACATAAGAAAGGAGGAAGTGTTGGGTATTCTAAAAAGCATTAAGGTGGACAATTCCCCAGATCCAGATGGGATCTATCCCAGGTTAATAAAGGAAGTGAGAGAGGAAATAGCTGGGGCTATTTTTGAACCATCCTTGAACATGGTTGCGGTCCCAGAAGACTGAAGAATTGCTAATGTTGTCCCCTTGTTTGAGGAGGGTAGCAGGGATAATCCAAGTAGACTGATGAGCCTGACATCAGTGGTAGGGAAGCTACTGGAGAAGATACTGAGGGATAGGATCTGTTCCCTTTTGGAAGAAAATGGACTTATCAGTGATGGGCAACATGATTTTGTGCAGGGAAGGTCATGTCTTACCAACTTAATAGAATGTTCTGAGGAATTGATGAAAGTTGATTGATGAGGGAACGGCTGTAGATGTCATTTGCAGTAAGATATTTGATAGGGTTCTCCATGGTAGGCTGATGGAGAAAGTGAAAATATATGGTCCAAGGTGTACGAGCTAGATGGATAGAGAATTGGCTGAGCAACAGGAGAAAGAGTAGTAGTGGAAGGGATTTTCTTAAAATGGAGACCTGTGACCAGTGGTGTTCCACAGGGATCCAGGCTGGGACCATTGTTTGTGATATACATAAATGATTTGGGGGAAGGTATAGGTCGTCTGATTAGCAAGTTTGCAAATGACACTAAGATTGGTGAGTAGCAGGTAGTGAAGGGGACTGTCAGAGAATGCAGCAGAATATAGATAGATAGATTGGAGAGCTGGGCAGAAAAATTGCAGATGGCGTTCAATTTGAGCAAATGTGAGATGATACATTTTGGAAGGTCCAATTCAAGAGTGAACTACACAATAAATGGAAAAGCCCTGGGGAAAATTGATCTACAAAAAGAGAACTGGGTGTTCAGGTCCATTGTACTCTGAAGTTGGCAATGTAGGTTGATTGAGTGGTCAAGTAGGCATACAGCATGCTTTTGTCCATCGGATGGTGTATTGATTAGAAGAGTAGACAACTTACAGACTATGGTTTAGCCACGTTTGGAATACTGCATACAGTTCAAGTCACCACATTATCAAAAGAATGTGGACGCTCTGGAGAGGGTGCAGAGGAGGTTCATCAGAATGTTGCCTGGTATGGAAGGCGGTGGCTATGAAGAGAGGTTGAATAGATTAGGATTATTTTCATTGGAAAGGCAGAGGTTGAGGGGGAACCTGATTGAAATCTACAAAATCATGAGAGGTATAGACAGGGTGGCTAGCAAGAAGCTTTCTTCCCCAGAGTGGGGGACTCAATTACTAGGGGTAACAAGTTGAGGGTGGGAGGGAGGGAATGGTTTAAGGGAGATATGCGTGGACGTTCTTTATGCAGAGGGTGGCCGGTGCCTGGAACATGTTCCCTGTGAAGGTGGTAGAGGCGGGCATGATAGCGTCATTTAAGATGATTCTAGACAGATACATGATTAGGCAGGGAACAGAGGGATACAGATCCTTAGAAAAATTGGTGACAGGTTTAGATAGGGAATCTGGATCAGCGCAGGCTTGGAGAGCTGAAAATCCTATTCCTGGGCTGTAATTTTCTTGGTTCTTTCTCTCCTCAGAAGCCAACCCCCTCAACTCCAGAATCAATCCAGTGAACCTCCTTTGCACCTCCTCCAGTGCCAGTACATCCTTTCTCAAATGAGAAGACTAAAACTGCACACAGTATTCCAGGTGTGGCCTCACCAGCACCCTATACAGCTGCAACATAATTTCTTTAGCAATGAAGGACAAAATTCCATTTGCCTTCCCAATTACCTGTTGCACCTGCAGACCAACCTTCTGTAATTCATGCACAAGGACACCCAGGTCCCTCTTCACAGCAGCATGCTACAACTTTTTATCATTCAAGTAATTGTCCTTTTTATTGTTACTTCTACAAAAATGGATGACTTCACATTTATTAACATTGTGTTCCATCTGCCAGACCTTTGCCCATTCACTAAAAGTATCTGTGTTCGTCTGCAAAGTACTGAGGGAGTGTTGCACTGTCGGAGGGTCAGTACTGAGGGAACACTGCACGGTTGGGAATCAGTACTGAGATAGTTCTGTGCCACTGGAGAGTGGTTACTGAGCGAACGTTGCTCTGTCAGACGGTCAATATTAAGGAAGTGCTGTACTGACAGTGGATCTGTGCTGAGGGAGCAGTTGTGCAGTCAGAGGGTTGGTACGGAGTGTCATACTCAAGGATTACACCCACAAAGTACTGAACATTTTTAATTCATAATTCCACAATAGCGAGGTGATATAGCCAAAATGGCCAAGGATAGGTGACGGAGATCAATTGAATCTCTCACCTATGTATGCAAAGGGAATTTCAACTACAGTCCTTCAGAGAGAGGAAGAACCAAATCGAAACAAATTGGATTGTGATCTCTTGTGATTGTGAAGATAAAGAAGAGGCTGGTGACACCCTGCTCAACAGCAAGCATTCTCCTACACATACGTGCCAAACTGCAACCATATTTTGTGTCTTTTCCTTTGAAGAATTCACAAAGACAGGGACTAAAAATCCAGTTTCAACTCTACTGGCATTTGGAACATAACAGCGTAGTACAGGCTTTTTGGCCCTCGATGGTTTCACAGGTCAGTGCAACAATCTGAAGCCCATTTAACTTACACTACTACGTTTTCATCCATATGTCTATCCAATGACCATTTAAGTGTCCTTAAAGTTGGTGAGTCTATTACTGTTACAGGCAGGGCGTTCCACGTCCTTACTACTCTGAGTAAAGAACCTACCTCTGACATCTGTCCTATATCTGTCACTCCTCAATTTGAAGCTATGTCCCCTTGTGATAGCCATCACCATCCGAGGAAAAAAGGCTCTCACTGTCCATCCTACCTAATCCTCTGATCATCTTGTATGAATCTATTAAGTCACCTCTCAACCTTCTTCTCTCTAATGAAAACAGCCTCAAGTCCCTCAGCCTTTCCTCATAAGACCTTCCCTCTATACCAGGCAACATCTTAGTAAATCTCCTCTGCACCTTTTCCAATGCTTCCACATCCTTCTCATAATGCGGTGACCAGAACTGCACACAATACTCAAATGTGGCCGCACCAGAGTTTTGTACAGCTGCAGCATGATCTCATGGTTCCAAAACTCAATCCCTCTACCAATTAAAGCTAACACATCATATGCCTTCTTAACACATCTTATGCCCTATCAACCTGGGTGGCAACTTTCAGAGATCCATGCAGATGGACACACAGATCTCTCCGCTCACCTACACTACCAAGAATCTTACCATTAGCCCAGTACTCTGCATTCCTGTTACTCCTTCCAAAGTGAATTACCTCGCAATTTTCTGCATTAAACTCCATTTGCTACCTCTCAGACCAGCTCTGCAGCTTATCCATGTCCCTCTGTGACCTGCAACATTCTTCTGCACTGTCCACAACTCCACTGACTTTAGTGTCATCTGCAAATTTACTAACCCATCCTTCCACGCTCTCATCCAGGTCATTTATAAAAATGACCAACAGCAGTGGCCCCAAAACAGATTTACTAGTTTACTAGTGATTCCTCAGGTGTATCAGTCTGAGCATTAGTCTGAACATATGAAGAACTATCCCTTAGCCATTCTTGTGCTGCAGGTAAAGACACGGTCTCACTCAGTGTGCTAGAAATCAGCTAACAGCCAGAAAAAAGGCAATAATGACAACAAAAGGTCTCGCTCGCTCTCTCTCTCTCTCACCCTGAATGATGGCATTCAATCATGTTTGAAAGGAATCAGCACTGCAGAAAATTAACCAATACACAAAACTAAAATCAACTGTTCAACAATCATAGTTAATGCAAACAATGACCCGGAGATTTCAGTTACCTGACACTTTAACACACCACCTTGTTCCCTGGCTAACATCTCTGTCTCAGGCTTGCTGCAGTACTCCAGTGAAACTCAGTGCAAGCCAGAAGAACAACATCCCATTTCTGCTTTGGGACCCTGCAGCCCGCTGGGCTCCATATTGAATTTAATAATTTTAGGGCCTGAACTCCCCCATGTGGGCGGCACGGTGGCACAGTGGTTAGCACTGCTGCCTCGCAGTGCCAGAGACCCGGGTTCAATTCCCACCTCAGGCGACTGACTGTGTGGAGTTTGTACGTTCTCCCCGTGTCTGCGTGGGTTTCCTCCGGGTGCTCCGGTTTCCTCCCACAGTCCAAAGATGTGCAGGTCAGGTGAATTGGCCATGCTAAATTGCCCGTAGTGTTAGGTAAGGGGTAAATGTAGGGGTATGGGTGGGTTACGCTTCGGCGGGTCGGTGTGGACTTGTTGGGCCGAAGGGCCTGTTTCCACACTGTAAAGTAATCTAATCTCATCTAATCTAATCTAATCTAATGTCCTAGGCCCTACATACACAATCTGCAATCACACAAGAACTATTGTTAGCCACTAACAATCTTCATTAACAGCTATTCACTCTCTCAACCAGATTGTTATTGACTCCTTTGTCTGTCCAACTGTTCTTCTCTCTCTTTGGGCTCTATCCCTACCTATAGTTTACTCCTTACCCACCCCCACCCTTTCTTCTGCATATAAGCTGGCATTTTCCTTGCTACCAGACCCGAAACGTTAATTTTGATTTTTCTTCACAGATGCTGCCGGACCTGCTGAGATTTCCCAGCAACTTCTGTTTTTGTTCCTGATTCACAGCATCCGCAGTTCTTTTGATTTTTATTTAAAGCAAGCAATAATCTCTATTGCAACAGTCAACCATGTGCTCTTGAAGAACAATTCAGAGACTCATCTGTGTACTGGTTTGGCTTAACATTTATCCTTTAGGACTGGTGTCTTAATTTGCATCTGTGTGTACATTTTCACATTACTAAACATGTTAAGAATTAGTAACTTATAAACTCACTCTTTGCTAGCTCAAGATAGCCTTGTCAAATTGGATCATTTTGAAATAGAAGATCATTTGGTTCTGGGAGAAAGACAGTCAAAGGAAGGGATCTGTTTCCAAACTAACTTGACAGCTACCAGCTAAATGAGGGTGGGGGAGGGGCACTTAAATTAAATGGATAGATAGTTCATCTCTTCACACCCAGGAAGAACAATTTTGGATATCCCACCTGGAGTCTTGGTCATGCAGTTGTACAGCACTGAAACAGACCCTTCAGTCCAACTCGTCCATGCCAGCCTGATGTCCTAAATTAATCTAGTCCCATTTGCCAGCACTTTGCCCATATCCCTCGAGACCCTTCCTATTCATGTACTCACCCAGATGCCTTTTAAATGCTGTAATTGTACCAGCTCCCCCCACTACTTCCTCTGACAGCTCATTCCATACACATACCACCGTCTGTGTGAAAAAGCTGCCCCTTAGGTCCCTTTTAAATCTTTCCCCTCTCACCTTAAACCTATGCCCTCTAGTTCTGGACTCCTTCACCCAAGGAAAAAGACCTTGTCTATTTACACTACCCATGCCCCTCATGATTTCATAAACCTCCATAACGTCACCCCCCTCAGCCTCCGACGCTCCAGGGAAAACAGCCCAAGCCTATTCAGCCTCTCCCTATAGCTCAAATCCTCCAATGTGGGCAACATCCTTGTAAATCTTTTCTGAACCCTTTCAAGTTTAACATAATCTTTCCAATAGCAAGGTGATCAGAATTGGATGTAGTATTCCAAAAGTGGCCTAATCAATATCCCGTACAGCTGCAACATGACCTCCCAACTCCTGTACTCAATACTCTTACCAATAAAGGAAAGCATACCAAACGCCATCTTCACTATCCTATCTACCTGAGACCCCACTTTCAAGGAACTATGAACTTGCACTCCAAGGTCTCTTTGTTTGAATTGAATTGATTGTCACATGTACCAAGGCACAGTGAAAAGCTTTGTCTTGCGAGCAATACAGGCAGATCACATAGTTAAGTCGCATAGATAGTAAATGATAGGTAAACAGCAGCAAAAACAAAACACAGGTACAGGTGAATGTTAAGAGTTTGAGTCCATTCAGTATTCTAACAACAATAGAGTAGAAACTGTTACAAAACCGGCTGATGCGTGTGTTCAGCCTTCTGTATGTTCTCCCTGATGGTAGAGGTTGTAAAAAAAAACATTACCAGGTTGAGAATGCCTAGTAGCCTTTTCTTGACAGCGGGCCTGGTAGATGGATCTATAGATGGGGGGTTGGCCTTCATGATTGTCTAGGCCAATCTCACCACTCTCTGTAACCCTCTCCGATCTTGAATGGCACAGTTGCCATACCAAGTAGTGTCGAGATTAGAGTGGTGCTGGAAAAGTACAGCAGGTCAGGGAGTATTCAAGGAGCAGGAAAATTGATGTTTCAGGCAAAAGCCCTCATTCCTTTTCCAGTACCATTCTAATCTTAACTCTAAATCTCCAGCATCTGCAGTACCCACTTCTGCCATACCAGGTAGTGATACATCCAGATATAATGCTCTCGATGGTCCACCTATAAAAGGTTGGCAAGGGTACTCACCGTCATGCCAAATTTCCTCAGCTGCCTGAGCAAGAAGAGACGTTGTTGGGCCTTTGTAACCAGTGCGTCCACATGAAGAGTCCAAGAAAGCTGGTTGTGGATGATCACTCCCAGGAGATTGACACTCTTCACTCATTCCACCTCTGTGCTGTTAATGTGTAGGGGGGCATGAGTAACATACCATCGAAAGTCAATAATGAGTTCCTTGGTTTTGCTGGCATTGAGAGCTAAGTTGTTCTCAGTGTACCATTTTTCCAAGTCTTCCACTGCCTGTCTGTAGTCTGTTTCGTCGCCATCTGAGATTCAAACGACTATGATGGTGTCATCAGTGAACTTGTAAATGGCATTAGTCTGGTATTTGGCGACACAGTTATGGGTATACTGTGAGTACACTAGGTGCTGAGTACGAGTGCTAGTGATGATGAAATATTGTCCCCAATCTTCACGGATTATAGCCTGTGGGTCAGGAAACTGAGGATTCAGTTGCAGAAAGTGGGGCTTAGTTCAAGATCATCAAGTTTAGTAATCAGTCTCGAGGGGATAAGTGTTGAATAATGTTCAGCAACATCGCCAGCACCTTACCATTAAGTGTATAAATCCTGCCCTGATTTGCCTTTCCAAAATGCAGCACCTCACATATATCTAAATCAAACTCCATCTGCCACTCCTTGGCCCATCGACCCACCTGATCAAGGTTCCATTGAACTCTAAGGTAACCTTCTTCGCTATCCACTACATCTCCAATTTTGGTGTCATCTGCAAACTTACTAACTATACCTTCCATGTTTATATAACTGACGAGAAGCAGTGGACCCACCACTAATCCTTGTGGCACTCCACTGGTCACAGGCTTCCAATTTGAAAAGCAACCTTCCACCACCACCCTCGCTTCTACCTTCGAGCCAGTTCTGTATCCAAGTGGTTAGTTCTCCCTGTATTCCATGTGATCTAACCTTGCTAACCAGTCTACCATGAGAAACCTTGTCGAATGCCTTGTTGAAGTCCATATAGATCATGTCCACCGCTCTTCCCTCATTAATCCTCTTTGTTACTTCTTCAAAAAGCTCAATCAAGTTAGTGAGATATGATTACCCACACACAAAGCCATGTTGACTATCCCTAATCAGTCCTTGCCTATCCAAATACATGTAAATCCTGTCCCTCAGGATTCCCTCCAATAACTTGCCCACCACCATGGTCAGGCTCACCAGTCTGTAGTTCCCTGGCTTTTCCTGACCACCTTTCTTAAATAGTGGCACCAACCTCCAGTTTACTGGCACCTCACCGGTCACTATTGATGATCCAAATATCTCAGCAATGGGCCCAGTAATTACTTCCCTAGCTTCCCACAGAGTTGTAGGGCACACTTGAACAGGTCCTGGGGATTTATCCATCTTTATGCGTTTTAATACATCCAACCCCTCTTCCTCTGTCATATGGACATTTTTTCAAGATGTCACCGTCTATTTCCCCATATTTTGTATCTTCCGGACAACCTTGTCTGAGGTTTGAGTGTAACATCAGAAAGCACCTTGCAGTCAGCAGGCAATTACCATGGTCATAAAAGGTAAAGTCACATAATCTTATCACATCATAGGGGATGTTCACATTAAACAGAGATGACTGGTGGTGGGTTAACCCAAGGGTGACCATGCTTCAGGCAAAGGGAGAGATTGAGAAGGAGAGCCTTTCATGGTAATCTCAACCAGAGTGGAAATGGAACCCATGCTACTGGAATCACTATGCATTGCAAACTGGCCCGCCAGCCAATTGAACTAACCAACACCATAGTGAGGACGTGCTGCACCGTCGGAGGGTTAACTTTGAAGGAGGACTACAGTGTTTCAGATGTTATTTTGCGGCACCTTATATCTGATGTTAATTTAATGTTTCATAAAAAAAACTTGAAAGAGGAACAGAAGAGTTTTGCCTGACATCTATTCCTCAACCATAACTAAGCAAACAAATGACTTATCAGCCTCTGTGAACTATTTCTGTGTGCAGGTTGGCTGTCATCTTTCCTAAAGCATTAAGTTGACTTTGAAAATACTATTTGGAACATCCTAAAGTCACGAAGATTGCTTTACAAATATATTATTTTTACTGTGGGAGGACCTTCTCATTTTTTGTTTTCAGGTTGGATCAAGCAGCCAAACATTTTCAGACTGAAAGGAGGAAAAATTTCTTCACTGAAAAGGGCTGTGAATCTTTGGAAATGCATTTAAGGCTGAGACAGACAGATTTTTGATCCTTTAGGGAATCAAGGAAAGTAGGGAGTTGGCCGATGATCAGACCTGATGGCATTGAATAACAGAGCAGATTCAGGGGTCAAACATTCTTCTATTGTTCCTATTACCTAAGTTGTTCAAAGATTAAGAGTAATTTATTTGATCCATTTAACATCAATAGAGAAACTAGTCAGGTACTGGGACCGAAGATACAGTTCAGCCATAGTCTAACTTAATAAAGGAACAATTTTGAGAGGCTGACTTGCCTCCTCTTGTTCTTCAGGTATAGATAGAGTGGATAGCCAGAGACATTTTCCCAGGGCAGAAATGACTAGCACAAGGGGGCATAATTTTAAGGTGATTAGACAAAGGTTTAAGGTGGATGTCAGAGGTAGGTTCTTTACACAGAGAGTGGTGGCTGTGTGGAATGCACTGCGGCAGTGGCAGTAGAGTCAGATATATTAGGAACATTTAAGAGACTCATGGATAGGCACATGGTTAATAGTAAAATGTAGGGTATGTAGGTTAGTTTGATCTTATAGGAGGATAAAAAGTCAGCACAACATCAAAGACCAAAGGGCTTGAACTCTGCTGTACCGTTCTATATTCTAAATTTCTCTTCTGCTAAAGTCAAGGGGACAATTCGTAGTCCATGCCATCCAAATAAACTTACTTCGTAATTTTCTACAGATCGAGCTTTGCAAATCAAGATGTACGCTCCGAAGAAGAATGGCTCAATCAGAATTAAGGCAGATTTTGGAATAAGAACAGAGTGAGAAACAGACTGGCACTTTCAAGTCTGATAAAACTCTTCTTCAGATTTGCAGACTTTCTGATCTGAAACATTAACTCTGGGCTGAATCTCACTTTTTTTGGCTAAATCAGAGCTGTATTAAGTTTTTAATGGAGGGATTTCTGCTGCAAGATCTAACAAGTTTTCTCACTGTTTCTTACCAAACTCGTCTCATTAATTACCTACACAATCCCTAAAAGTCTGTGACATCCAATTCGGGCCACATTTTATCATACTTGCCACACCATTTGTCAAAAGCAAAATGTTGCCAATGTCTCCATCAGTCTCACCAGATTTCTTGTCTAAATCTGCCATAACTTTCACCATAGTCTTCATCACTCAGACCCCTACAAGATTCTGTCCTCAGTTTCCTTCTCTATAGGTTCTGCCAGACCTACTGAGTTTCTCTACCATTTTCTATTTCTATATCATATTTCCAGTATCTGCCCTATTCTGCTTTTATTTAGGCAAAAGAGGAGGAGTATCTGGGTCTGGTTTTGATCCAGTTAATTGTGGTTCTGCACCTTAATGAAACTTTTGGTGCTTGATCTTGGGTTTCAGGAGATTGTGCTCAAAATATGATTTTCATTAATGTTTAATTTAAAGATAGTTGAAAGATTTTGTAGAAATACGTGGCTAGAGGTTAACATTAAAAAGACAAAAGGATTTTACTTTTCCCGCTGTGTCGATCCTCATAGTAACATCCGTAACCATAGTAATGATAAAAACCCGGGAATGAGGAAGGTTTGTTTACAACAGGTTATTGTTTTCTCCCCTCTTCTATCCCCTTAGTATTTGAAGAAGTACATTTCGCATTGTCCACGATGGTGGGCCTGGCATGAAGACAGACAGTACCTACAACTCCACAAACTGAAACTCCACAACTGGCTTTTCTTTAAAAGTGATAAATTTGATCAGCAGTTGAGAGGATCAATTCTTGATGGTCAGAGTTGGGGACAGTGTTCAAGGACTGGCTTGGTTTCTCTTCTACCTGAGATGAGATATAATATTGGTCTCTTTAGTGTTTAATGAGTGCCTTTCACTGGCACATCTGTAACAGACTAAATCCTTACTGTGTGACCCAAGGACAGGGTTAGGTTAGTTGGTCACTAAGTTCTAATAAAATTGTGATGAAGATACATGTTATTTTTATTCTGGATTTTAGACCAACAAGAATTATCTCACTGCCAAAAACCTCGTCTATTCACTTATGTATTTCATTATCCAATGTGCTGCTTTATGTCAGCAACATATCAAAATAAGATTTGAAATCCATCTAAAAATTCAGAAGAGTGCACTTGGAGTCAATCACCCATACACGCAAAAGGGTTTCTGGTGAAATCCCGCAAAAAAGGAAAACAATGTGAATACTGGAAATTGGAAATAAAAACAAAATGCTGCAAATGCTTGGCAGGTTAGGAAGCACCTGTGGACAGAATCAAAGTTAGTGTTTCAGTTAGATGATTTCCAGCATTTTTATTTTACTTCCTAGTCATGCTCATGTTTAATTAGGTATTTCGCAGTAAAGGTTCACTCAATCATGCAAATTCAAGATTTACTTATGAAAATGAGCAGAGATGCCATAGATGACACTTGGCTTGTACCCTTAATGCTGTAAAATGTGACAAGTCAATTCACATAGTGTCACCCAACAAGCCATTAGAGATATTTGGAGCATAAACACCAACACTGATTGGTTGGGCTAAATGGCCTGTTTCTTTGATGCACACTGGATATTTCTGTGTATTCTAAGTTAGGCACAGGGGAAGGACTGTTCCTGAGCTGTCTGACTGCAGACATTCTTAAGGAGGAATCACTATTTACACTGCCAGTGATGGTAATGAGGGCAGAGCGTTAATACAGCACTCAGTTTTGCACAAAGAACAGTAGATGTGTAGAGTCTTACAAGTTTTGAGGAAAAGGTGGATGATTATTTGAAGTGGAGGAAGATTCAGAGATTTGGTAAAGAGCAGAAAAGTGGAATTAGTTTCCAAATCACATTTGCAAAGAGTTAGCACAGCTGTGATGTGCCAAAAAGGCTCTTGTTCTGTTAAGTTCTGTAGTTTTACAATGTTTCTGAAACAGTACCGAATGTCAGAATGAAAGAACATAGAAGGATGCCATTCATCCAATTATGCCTGTACCAGTTGTTTGTAATAGTTACCCAATTTAGGTCCTTCCTGGCTAACTGGTAACTTTCAAATGCCCTAACTGAGCCTTCACGTCTCATCCTAACATAAGCCTTCTTCTTCCTCCTGACAAGATATTCAATTTTTTTAGTAAACCATGGCTCCCTCACTCGACAACTTCCTCCCTGCTTGACAGGTACATACTTAACAAGGACACAGTAGCTGTTCCTTGGGTAACGTCCACATTTCAATTGTGCACATCCCCTGCAGTTTCCTTCCCCATCCTATGTATTCTAAATCTTGCCTAACTGCATCATAATTGCCTTTCCTCCAGCCTTAACTCTTGCTCTGTGGTATATACCTATCCCTTCTTATTGCTAAAAGTAGACATAACTGAATTGTGGTCACTATCACCAAAGTGCTCACCTAGCTCCAAATCTAACACCTGGACGTGTTCATTACCCATTACCAAATCTAATGCAGCCTCGCCTCCTGTTGGCCTGTCTACATACTGTGCCAGGAAACCCTCCTGCACAGATTGGACAAAAACTGACCCATCTAAAGTACTCAAACTATAGTATTCTCGGTCAATATTTGGTAAGTTAAAGACCCGATAACAACTACCCTGCTACTCTCATTCCTATCCAGAATCATCTTTGCTATCCTTTCCTCTACATCTGTGGAACTATTTGGACTCAAGACATTTGACAATATCCAGGACAAAGCAGTCTGCTTCATTGGTACCACATCCACAAACATCCAATCCCTCCACCACTGACGCTCAGTAGCAGCAGTGTGTACCATCTACAAGATGCTGTGCAGAAATTCACCAAAAATCCTGAGACAGCACCTTCCACAAACACTTTCATCTAGAATGATAAAGGCCGCAGATACATGGGAACACCACCATTTTCAATTCCCCTCCAGCCATTCACTATCCTGAGTTGGAAATATATCACCATTCCTTCACTGTTGCTGGATTAAAATTTTAGAATTCCTCCTTAATGATATTGTAGGTCGAACCACAGCAGGTGAACTGTAGCGGTTCAGGAAAGCAGCTCACCACCACCTTTTCAAGGGCACCTAGGGATGGGCAATAATTGCTGACCAGCCAGTGACACTCACTTCCCATAAATGAATAAAACAAAATGTCCATTCATATTATCCTTCTTTGTTAAACATTTCCTACTTTTCTTTAAAGTCTAAAATTAGCATACAGGGCAATATTGGTGTAACAATTGAGAAAATATCAAATATAAATACTTAACAAATCGAAATTCCAAAAACTTCATGACTTCACCTGAACTGAGGATGCTGATGACAGCAGACAGATAGTCTTGAGCATTCTGAGTGCTTGAGAGCTCATAGATCCCTCTTGGTACTGACAGTAGCTTGTAGAATTCATCAGAATTCGGTACTCCGCAGAGCAACAACACCACTTCATCAGAAGGTTGCAAAATCTTACTGAGGTGGATTCTCTTTGGGGTTGTCAGTGCAGTTAGGAAACCAGGAGTGAGCACAAGGAACTTGCATCTGTAGGCAGTCAGATTAGAAGTTGCAACTTTCAGATCATTGGGACATCCGACTTTAAAGCAGTGGATACTTTGTGGATTTAATTGGTCCAGGAAAATCTGTTTCAAATATGCACTCCACTCTTCTGCTTCCTCTTCATACAGGATTACTAGGTCTCTGTTCGAGGCCTCTTTAATAGAAAAAAGTAAGCACAGTTTAATGATGGTAATAAATAATACTCTGTTGCAAACAGACCATAAGATATAGGAGCAGAATTAGGCCATCTGGCCCATCATATCTGCTCTGCCATTCAATCACAGCTGATATGTTTCTCAACCCCATTCTCCTGCCTTCTCCCCTTAACCCTTGATCCCTTTACCAACCAAGACCCTATCAATCTCAGTCTTAAATATACTCATTGACTTGACCTCCATAGCTATCTGCAGCGATGATTTCCACAGATTCACTACCCTCTGGCTGAACAAATTCCTGCTGTGGTTCTGTTCGCCAAGCTGGAAGTTTTTGTTGCAAACGTTTCGTCCCCTGTCTAGATGACATCCTCAGTGCTTGGGAGCCTCCTGTGAAGCGCTTCTGTGGTGTTTCCTCCGGCATTTATAGTGGCCTGTCCCTGCCGCTTCCAGTTGTCAGTTTCAGCTGTCCGCTGTAGTGGCCGATATATTGGGTCCAGGTCGATGTGTTTGTTGATGGAGTTTGTGGATAAGTGCCATGCTTCTAGGAATTCCCTGGCTGTTCTTTGTTTGGCTTGCCCTATAATGGTAGTGTTGTCCCAGTCGAATTCATGTTGCTTGTCGTCTGCGTGTGTGGCTACTAGGGATAGCTGGTCATGTCGTTTCGTGGCTAGTTGGTGTTCATGGATGCGGATCGTTAGCTGTCTTCCTGTTTGTCCTATATAGTGTTTTGTGCAGTCCTTGCATGGGATTTTGTACACTACATTAGTTTTGCAAAACTAATGTAGTGTACAAAATCCCATGCAAGGACTGCACAAAACACTATATAGGACAAACAGGAAGACAGCTAACGATCCGCATCCATGAACACCAACTAGCCACGAAACGACATGACCAGCTATCCCTAGTAGCCACACACGCAGACGACAAGCAACATGAATTCGACTGGGACAACACTACCATTATAGGGCAAGCCAAACAAAGAACAGCCAGGGAATTCCTAGAAGCATGGCACTTATCCACAAACTCCATCAACAAACACATCGACCTGGACCCAATATACCGGCCACTACAGCGGACAGCTGAAACTGACAACCGGAAGCGGCAGGGACAGGCCACTATAAATGCCGGAGGAAACACCACAGAAGCGCTTCACAGGAGGCTCCCAAGCACTGAGGATGTCACCTAGACAGGGGACGAAACGTTTGCAACAAAAACTTCCAGCTCGGCGAACAGAACCACAGCAACGAGCACCCGAGCTACAAATCTTCTCACAAACTTTGAACAAATTCCTGCTAATCTCAGCTTAAAAGGAGCCTCCCTTCACTCTGAAGCTGCGCTGTCAGGTCCTAGCCTCTCCTACAAGTGGAAACATCTATTCCACATCCACTGTGTCTAGGTCTCTCAGTATTCTGTAAATTTCAATCAATTCACCCCCTCATTCTTCTGAGCTCTATTAAGTACAGACCAAGAGTCCTCAACTGCTCCTCCTATAACAATTCTTTTATCTCTGGGATCATTCTTGTAAACCGCCCTCCACCCCATCCAAAGCCAACACATCTTTCTTTAGATACAAAGCCAAAAACTGCTCATAATTTTCAAATTGCAGTCTGGCCAGGGCCTTATACAGCCTCAGCAAAACATACTGCTGTTGTAGTCAAGATTAGACTGGTGATGGACAAGCACAGCAGGTCAGGCAGCATCCGAAGCCTTTCTGAAGTGCTTTTGTCCGAATCGTCAATTTTCCTGCTCCTTGGACACTGCCTGACCTGCTGTGCTTTTCCAGCAACACTCTTATCTTGACTCTAATCTCCAGCATCTGCAGTACCCACATCTGCCATAGTGCTGTTGTATTCTAGCCCTCTTGAAATGAATGCTAACATTGCATTTGCCTTCATTGTCAACTGAATCTGCATATTAACCTGAAGAAAATTGTGAACTAAGACTCCTAAGTCCCTTTGTGCTTCAGATTTCCAAAGCCTTTCCCCATTTAGAAAATACTCTTCTATTCTTCCTACCAAAGTGCATATCCTCACACTGTCCTACAATGTATTCTATCTGCTAGTACTTTGCCCACTCTCCTAGCCTGTCCAAGTCCTTCTGCAGCCTAGGAGAAAATGAACCTGCAAAATGTGGTGCTGGAAAAGCACAGCAGGCCTGGCACAATCCAAAGGGCAGGAAAGTTGTTGTTTCGGGCATAAGCCCTTCATCAGGCATGATGCAGCCTGCTCGTCTCTTGAGCACCACCTGTTCCTCCACCTATCTTTGTGTCATCTGAAAACTCAGCGCCAATGCCCTCAGTTCCTTCATCCAGATCATCAATGTATAAAATGAATAGCTGCAGTCCCAATGCAACGCCTGAGAATTCCATTAGTCACTGGCTACCATCCTGAAAAGACTCCTTTATGCCCATTCTCTGCCTTCTGCCAGTCAGTCAATCCTTCAACAATGCTAGTACTTTGCACTGTGAAAACTGATGCAAAGTATTTATTCAAATCCTCCACATTTCTTTGTTCTCCCTTGCTACTTCTCCAGCCTTATTTTCCAGTGATCCAATGTCCATTCTTGTCTCTCTCTCTCACCTTTTATATTCTTACAATCTTATTTTATATTATTAGTTAGCTTAACCTCATATTTCAATCGCCCACATTATTGCTTTTTTAGTTATCTTCTGTTGGCTTTGTAAGGTTTCCAAATTCTCAGGCTTCCCACTGATCTTCACATCGTATGCTTTTGTATATCCTTGACTTCCTTTGTGAGCCATGGTTGCTTCATCCTCCCCTTAGTATGTTTCTTTTTTCTGTGGGATGCAGTTCCACTCTGAATTACCCATGGAAACTCCTACCATTGCTGCTCCACCATCTTTGCTGCTTGGCTGCCCTTCCAATCAAGGCCTCCCTCATGTCTTTATAGTTACCTTTACTTGACTGCAATATCATTACATCTGATACAAGCTTCTCCCTCTCAAATTGCAGGTGAATCCTATCATATTATGGTCACTGCCCCCTAGGAGTTCCTTCACTATAAGCTCCCTAATCAGGACCACAATTTCATACTTGGCAATTTACTCATGAAAAGAGATTCTCTCATCAGTGTCGACTGTGGTTCAGTTGGTGTCATTCTGCCCACTATGTCAAAAAGTCATGGTCAAATCCCATCCTAGAGATTTGACCATAAACTCAAATCAAGCTAGAGAACTGTGGAACACTCCACAATCAGAGGGTCAAAAAATGGAATGCTGCACTTTTGGAGGGTCAATGTTGGGGAATTGCCACATTGTTGGAGGATCAGTAGTAATGGAGCACCACATAGTCAGAGGCTCAGCAGTGAAGGAGTACTGCATTATTGGGGGGGGAGAGGGGGGTCAGTATTGAGGGAGCACTGCATTGTCAGAGGGTTAACATGGAGGGAATGCTGCACTGTTGAAGCATCAGTACTGATGCAGAGCTGCACTGTTAGAGGGTCAGTATGAAGGGAGGAGCATTTCACTGACAGAAGGGCAATACCGAGGTAGCACTGCAGTGTTGAAGGTTTAGTACCGAGGGAGTACTGCACTGTCAGAAAGTCAGGACCAAGTAAATGCCATTCTGTATTGTTGGAGGATCATTGCTGAGGGAGTGCTGCACTGTCAGGAGACCTGCATGGAGGGAACAGTGTGTTGTTGCAGGATCAGTACCGAGGGAGTGCTGCACTGTCAGATTGTTAATACTAAACTAGGACTACACTGGTGGACGGTCAGTACTGAGGGTGTGCTGTACTTTTGCAAGATCTGTACGGAGATAGTACTCCATTGCCAAGAGGTCAGTTGGAGGATCTATAACTAGGGGGTTGTTGGCTTAAGAGCTGAAAATGTGTTGCTGGAAAAGCGCAGCAGGTCAGGCAGCATCCAAGGAGCAGGAGAATTGACGTTTCGGGCATGAGCCCTTCTTCAGGAATGGTCAGTTCTGTAGGCAGGTGCTGAGGAAGGAGATGTGGCTGTTGTAGCGAGTCTGTTTGAAAACGTGGCTGAAGAGCTTCTGGGTAGAGGAGATGACCTGGGGTGTGCAGTGAGAGAGGGACTCACTGAAATCCTTGTAGAGGGAGAAGAGAGCTTCTTCAAGAAAGGCATCCTTGCAAGAGGATTCGCAGTAGGTTAAAATCTTCGAGGAGAAAGTGAGGACTGCAGATGCTGGAGATCGGAGCTGAAAATGTGTTGCTGGAAAAGCGCAGCAGGTCAGGCAGCATCCAAGGAGCAGGAGAATCGACGTTTCGGGCATGAGCCCTTCTTCAGGAATCGGTTGGCTTAACCAAAGCCTTGCCTACATTTTCAGGTGAGGGGTAGATAATGGCTTCTTGTGTTTCTGCAGACATTGCTACAGGATCTTTTACAACTATCACATGATATCTATTGAGTATTTAATCAGAAAGGAAGCTGCTTACAAAGTGCTCTTCATAGCTGAACCACAATCGTCTGATTCAAAGATAACAGTGCTACCAATTGAACCAACTGATACTTATTCTCAATGACTGCTGCACAATTACTGATACTTGGCATAATGGAAAAAATGTGTATTTTATTTGCATAAAAACTTAAATTACTTAGTAAAACTAAAATTATATCATGTGAACACTAAGGAGTGTTTCTTTGTTCAGTACTTAATTGCACGACAGACTTTAAATTCAGTCAATGACATCAGTGGTAGATGGCAAAAGCTATTTTGAGAAATAACTAATTCTTAAAGTTAGTGGTGTGGCAATTATTAATATATTCTGTATTACAGACAAAAAGGGGTGAATTGAATCATTTATATTGTTCTCTTCTGTCCATAAGAAGATTGGCTTTAAATTTTCTTCTCTTACTTTCCTTCTCAACATTAAAAAGGAACATAAGGACATATTTATCCAAATCTAGTCGGAAAATCCAATTAACAGTGATCCACAATAAATCCTTTAGGATAAAACAAAGTAGCACTTATGACTGAATTCAAGGAAATAGCTTGTGACACACATCCATAAATAATTAAAAGAAAGAAAAGAGAAATTAATGGGAAGAAGTTAAAAGTTCAAACTCTCAAAGTCAAAGCTATCATAATTAGTTCACATGGATTAGAGAGTCCAGTGAGCAAATATCTAGTTGAGGTTCTTTCTGTCAGTTGTACACAGATGTCCATTTTATAGAAGCTCACACACAGGTGCATTAATGGTGAAGGTGTATTAGTTGTCAGCTGGAAATTCTTGCACTTCACAGGTGAAGCACAGGTTTTCTTCCAAAGATCAGAAAGCTGAGAGACATGGCAATCAGAGACAGATTCTATCAGTATTCATTTGCCAACTGATCAGCACTCATTTCTTAAAAAGTATAAATGTTATTTTCCCTTTATATGAGTATTTCTTGTTAATTATCCTGGTAGCACATGAAAAGCTTTGCCAAAATCTATTTTCTTCTTTCCAGCAATAATCAGGTTGTATACTTTCAAAAACAGATCTGTCTCTTCCTGCCCTCTGGGCACTACATCTGTCAGAACTTGACATTGAGGGAACTCCAAAGTGCAGTGGCTAAGGGTCCCCTGTTAAAATCACAATGGTATTAGGAGCTGGCCATTTCATCCACTATGTCTGCTAGCCATTGAAGAAGCAATTGACTTGGTGCCGCTCCCTTGCTTTTTCCTATCACTCTGCAAATGTTTCCTTTTTAGATAATGATCCAAATCAGTTTCACAAGCTTTGAATGAACCTGCCTTCACCATTCTGACAGGTATTGCATTCCGAATCTTAATTATACACTGCATGAAAACTTTTTTTTTGTCATTTGCCTCTGTTTCTTTCATCAATGACTGCAAATCTATGCCTTGTGGTATTCAATCCTTTCACTAATGCTGAGTTTTTATCCTTGTCTAGATGCCTCATGATTTTGAATATGTCTATCAAATCTGCTGTTCACTCATACTGAAGGATTAAATGAAGAGTTTCATCTGTGAAATTGCTCCTTTAAATATTGAGATGTGCAATCTGGCCTGGGAGTGTTTGCAAATCAATGAGGGAAAAATTTTCTTTAAAACACAGTATATCTAAAATAAAGAAAGGGTTCAGAAAAGATTTACAAGGAGCTTGCTGGTTTGGAGCTATAAAGAGATTCTGAATATGCTGGGGCTTTTTTCCCCCTGGAATGGAGGAGGCGGAGGGTGTCCTTTATAGAGGTTTATAAAATCATGAGGGGTATGGATAAGGTAAATTGCCAGGGTCTTTTCCCCAGGGTGGAGAGTCCAAAACTATAGGACATAGGTTTAAGGTGAGGGGGGAAAGCTTTTTTTTAAAAAAAGAGACTTAATCTTGCAGAGGGTGGTGTGTGTAGGGGAATGAGTTACTAGAAGAGCTGGCATAATACAAAATTTAAATGGCATGCGGATGGATACATGAAAAGGAAGGGTTTAGAGGGATATAGGCCAAATGCTGGCAAATGGGACTAGATGAGTTTAGGATATCTGGTTGGCAAGGATAAGATGAACTGAAGGGTCTGTTTCTGTGCTGTATGACCATTAATCAATGTAATATACACTAAGCCAATCACAAAAATTACAGAACAGTCTGGGTAACTAAAACTCTCACTCAAATATACTGGCAGACTCAAACCACAATGATCATTGCTCAGTGTCCTAATGGAAACACAGACTTGGATGAGGTCTTAAGCGTTGCATAGAACTTTACAGCACCTATACGGACCAGACCACTCTTATGGGTTTCAACTTCAACACAGCCTCTTGCCCTTCAGTTAAATCAACACATTGTAGCTATCGCCTTCTGATCGTTTTAATTCTCTTGCATATTGATGCTCGTTCAGTTTGAACTTGTCTACTGTTGAGACAGCAATATTCTTGGTCTCCGTCTGTGTGATGAGAATGTTCCCCCTAAGAAAAACATCTCTCTTGACTAAAGATGTTGGTGACGACAGAACTTCAAAAGTACTTTCAAAAGCACCATCAGAATGTATGTTAGTTGTATTTAGGAATCCCATATCAAACAACATTAGCGATTCATTTTCTTTTCAAACGTGGTCGGACACACAATTTACTGCATAAAATCCGGGAGAAATTAAATGAAGTTATTTTCTTTCTCTGAGCAATCGGTGTAAAAACCCATTATCTATAAAATTAAAAGTAGCATTTTTCATCATGATACAATTCTTCACTTAAACAGTATCGAACGATCTGACATGCAGTTGTACAATCGAATATCAGCTGTGTTCGGAGTGAGAAACGATTCTGGTTACTCAGTAAGGACAATTCATCAAACAAGAAAGTCGGAGAACGATTCAGTAACCCCGCTCCTACCTGAGCTCCTCATGTTAACGGCGCAAAGAGCAAGTTCTGGCGGATCTCGCTGCCAGCCTAGTCTGATACCTGGCTACGACCCAGCACTGAGTAAAGAATACAACATTGTCCGTCCAATTTATGTGTAAAAAATTGTGTACTGACACTTCCTGATCTGTGACTACAAGCCAATAGCATCATTCTCTAAAGCAGCTCGGTCTGTTGTCAGCTGGCGGCGACTAGGCGTATTTTTAGTTTCTGCAGCAACCTGTTGTTTCCTGCGTAAAAGTTAAACGAAAAGCTGAAAGTTCGGGGGGTGGCGGTGGTTTTGCTGCTTTTTATTCTTGGCAAACTCTCAGTCCCGAAGACCCTGAAAAAACTAATTGATGAGGCGCCGAAGGCTGTTTGAAAAGTCGACGTTAAATCTGATGAAGTATTTGCAAACTGCTGTTTCCAAAATTTCAGAAATTAGATTTCTGCGGCGGGAATATTTGCGGACAAGTATCAAATTTTCTATTGGTCGCAGGATAGGTTTCACTATTGTCAACGCTACAAAAATAGAGTCCAGTAGAACGGCCGGTGCGAAAACATGAGGCAAGCCAGATGAACCTTCCCAATCTTATATATACACACACAATTAACCGTCCAAAATTGAATTATGAAATGGAATATAATTACAGTCTTATTCTACTTGAGAAATGAGAATATGCTGGATACTGACTGGACAATTTAATTGTTCTACACTTTTCGCAGGATATGTGACGGAAACACAAATCTTTATTATGGCTCACTTGGTTTAGTACTGATCCGGCAAAAGTTGCTGAGTGACTTGATGCACAATTTCCCCAATCACTAACCTTTGTGATGGAGAAGACTGGAGCAAATTGATTGGATTAACTAATTTGGTGAGGAAATGGCCTAGAGGTATTATTGCTGAACTATTAATCTCAAATTTGAGTTAATGTTCTTGGGACCTGGGTTAAAGTCTCACTATGGCTGTTGAATTTGAATTAAGAGTCTAACAGTGACCACTGCTGTCAGGAAAACCCATCTGTTTCACAAATGTCCTTTAGGAAAGGAAATCTGCCAATCCTTACCTGGTCTGTCCTACATAAGACCCACAGCAATGCGCCTGACTCTCAAATGCCCTCTGAAAGGGCCTAGCAAGCCACTCAGTTGTAGCAATCACTCTGAAGTCTTAACAAAGGTGGTGATGAAGTTGATTGATGAAGGTTGAGTGGTGGATGTTGTCTACATGGATTTCAGTAAGGCTTTCTACAAGGTCCCTCATGGTAGACTTATCCAGAGGATTAAGTTGCATGGAATCCATGGTGATTTGGCTACTTGGATTCAGAATTGGCTTGCCCATAAAGGGGAGAGGGTAGTGGGGGAAGGGTGTTTTTCTGGCTGGAGGTTTGTGACTAGTGACATTCCGCAGTGATCCGTACTGAGACCTCCTGCTGTTTTTGATAATATATAAATGGCTTGGATGAAAATGTAGATGGTGGTTTTGTAAGTTTGCATTTGACCCAAAGGTCGGTGGAGTTGTAGAACAGGCTAGAACAGGATATAGATCAGTTGCAAATATGGGTGGAGAAATGGCAGATGGAATTTAATCTTGGTTAAGTGTGAGATGCTGCAGTTTGGGAGATCAAATGTTAAGTATACAGTTAATGGCAGGACCCTGAACAGTATTGATGTACAGAGAGATCTTGGAGTTCAAGTCCATAGCTCCCTGAAAGTGGCCACACATGTAGACAGTGTGGTAAAGAAGGCATATAGCATGCTTTCATTCATTGGTCAGCTAATTGTGTACAAGAGTCAGCGAGTTATATTGTAGCTTTATAAGACTTTGGTTAGGCCACACTGAAAGTATTGTGTTCAATTCTGGTTGCCACATTACTAGAACAATGTGGAGGCTTTGGAGAAGGTGCAGAAGAGGGAGATAGTGGAGAGAATATGTAGATAGATTTTAGAACGAAGTAAAAACAGCAGGGTTTTTGTGGTGGGCGATTTTACCTTTCCCTATATTGATGGGGCTCACTTCATGCTACGGGCAGAATTAGTCCAACCAGGGAAGGGGCTATACTGGAACTAGTTTTGGGAAATGAGCCCAGCCAGGTGAGTGAAGTTTCAGTGAGAGAGCATTTTGGGCGTAGTGACCATAACACCATGAGTTTTAAGTTACTCATGGATCAGGATAACAGAGAATCCCAAGGCTTTACATATACACACATATATAAAGCAAGAGGGTAGCCAGGGAAAGGGTTGACCCACTCAAAGACAAAGGAGGGAATGTATCTGTGGAGCCAGAAGAGGTAGGTGAGGTCTTAAATGAATACTTTGTATTGGTATTCATCAAAGAGAAGGAATTGGTGCAAGATGATCTCTAGGGAAGGGGATGTCAAATTTCTAAACTGAGTTGCATTTAAAAAGGAAGTGGCATTGTGCCACTTTAAAAGTATTAAGATAGATTAGTTCCTGGGACCTGATGGGATCTATCCCAGAACATTGAAGGAGGTGAGAGAGCAAATTGTTTGAACAATGACAGATATCTTTGTATCCTCTTTGGCCACAGGTAAGGTCCCAAACAACTGGGAGAATTGCTAATGTTGTCCCATTGTTTAAAAAGGGTAACAGGGATAATCTAGGAAGTACCAGGGCTGTGAACCTCACATCAATGGTAGGGAAATTATTGGAAAAGATATTCAAGAACAAGATCTACAAGCATTTAGAAACAAATGGACTAATTAGCAATAAACAGAATGGTTTTGTATGGAGGAGATTGTGCCTCACTAACTTGATTAAATTTTTTGAGGAGGTGATGAAGGTGATTGATGAGGGAAAAATGGTTGATTTTGTCTATGTGGACTTCAGTAAAGTCTTTGACAAGGTCTCTCATGGCAGACTGGTACAAAAGATGAAATGACATAGTATTGGGGTGAGCTGGCAAGATGGATACAGAATTGGCTTAGTCATAGGAGACAGAGCGTAGTGGTGGAAGGATGCTTTTCAGAATGGAGGGCTGGGATAAGCAGTGATCCACAGGGATCAGTACACAAACCCCTGCTGTTCATGATCTACATAAATGATTTGGAGGAAAACGTAGCTGGATTAATTAGTAAGTTTTAGACAATACAAAGATTGGTGGAGTTGCGGATAGTGAGGAGGATTGTCAGAGGATACGGCAGGGTATGGAGCAGTTGAAGACATGGGCAGAAAAATGGAAGATGGAGTTTAATCTGGACAAAGGTGAGGTGATGCATTTTGGAAAGTTGAGCGCAGGTGGAAATTATACAATGAATGCAGAACTCTTTCGAATATGGAGATGCAGAGACATCTGGGTGTGCAGGTCCACAGATCACTGAAAGTGGCAGCGCAAGTAGATAAGGTGGTTAAAAAAAAGCATTTGGCATGCTTGTCTTCATTGAAAGCCGACTGTAGTTAGGTCACACAGGAAATATTGTGGAAAGTTCTGGTCACCACACAACCAGAAGAATGTGGATGAGGGTACATAAAAGGTTTGCCAGAATGTTGCCTGGTAAGGGAGATTTTAGCTAAAAAGAAAGGTTGGATAGACTGTGTTTGTTTTCACTGGAATACAGGAGTTTGAGGGGCGGTAGAAGTTTATAAGATTGTGAATGGCATGGATAGAGTGGAAAGGTTGAGACTTTTTCCCAGGATGGAGGGGTCAATTACTAGGGGAGACAGGTTCAAGGTGTGGAGGGGGGAAAATTAAAAGAGATGTGCTAAGTGTGATTTTCACACAAAGGTTAGTGAGTGTCTGGAACACGCTCCCAGAGGAGGTGGTGGAAGCAGACACAATAGCAGCATTGAAGAAACACCTGGAAGAATACTAAATAGGAAGGGAATAGAGAGATAAGGATCCTATAAGTGAAGACAGTTTTAATGTGGAAGGACAAAATGTGTCGACGTAGGTTTGGTGGGCCGGAGGACCTGTTCCTGTGCTGTATTGTTCTTTGTTCCAGAAGAGGTTTACCAGGTTCCTGTCTGGATTATAGGGTATGAGCTATCACGAAAGGCCATAAAACCTTGGGTTGTTTTTTCTGGAGTGGTGGAGGCGAAGGCAAGACTTGATGGAAGTATATTAAATTATGAGATGCTCAGATAGAGTTGAAGGTCAAAATCTTTTTCCCAAAGTTGAAGTGTGGCCTAGGGGGCGTGCACTTAAGGTGAGAAGGAGAAAGTTCGAAGGAGATGTGAGAGGAAAGTCTTTTCCACAGGGAGTGGTAGGAATCTGGAACATGCCACTAGGGGTAGTGGTGGAGGCAGATATGATAGGGACATTTAAGGGACTTTTAGTTATGCACACAAATATGCAAGGAATGGAGGGACATAGTCCAAAGGCAGGCAGAAGGGATTGGTTTAATTTGGTGTCATGTTTGGCACAACATTGTGGGCAGAAGGACTGATTCCTGCGCTGTACTGTCCTATGTTCTTGTTATGAAGTTGTGGGTGTACTGTACCTTTAAGAGAGTTGAAAAGCTAGCAAGGACTTAGAGAAGCACAGAGAGTCTGGAACAAGGTAACAGTGTAACATTTAATTGAAACAACTAGCTAAGTGGTGTGTTGTCTGGATACAAAAACAAATTCAAATTTGGCCAGTCCGTTTAAATTATGCCCCAAGATACCAATCTCCAATCAAGTTTGAATTTAGTATTTTGACAATATTAAAACCAATGAAACGATCCAATTTTAGAGGTATAAAAATCAGACATTCGGAACAGTTACCCGGATGGGCAAAGAGCCCCAACAAAAATAGAACAATACAGGCTGCTTGCAGAACTGCTGTCTTAAAAATACCTTTACCTATCAAAGACCTGTGAAGCAGAATCCCTAAGAAGAAGAAAAGAAGACAGAGGAAAATCTACAGAGGACACCCGGCTCAGAAGCCTGGTTTTCAAACATGACTATATTTTTTGTAAATCGTAATCAGGATTTTTTTATCAGACCAGCATTGTAGAAGGGGAGGTAAAAGATAGGTTTAAGAGAAAAGAGTTGTAAATAGCTGTTAGTTAATATTCTCTGTTTGACTTTTTTAAAAGTAAATTTTTACTTTAAATAGTGACTTTTGGGATAGTTCTTTGCCTCTCGAATTTTACCAGATTACAGCACGGGGTGAATCTTTTCTGTGTTGCTGGTTTGAATTAGCAGAAGTAAACCCCCTGTCGTAACAGATTGGGGGCTCATCACCAGGGTTTGAACAGTTTGGGTCTCAGATACATGGTTTTGAACAGGTTTAGACAGATCCAGTCTGAGATTTGGATAGATTTGAATAGATCTGGGCTATGAAAAAGCCCAGTAGATTTAAACACTTGCAGTTTAATGTCCTAGACTTTAAATAAAATGTAGGTGGGACAATTTGTTTAGTATCAATGACTTGTGGTTGATTAAAGTAAAAGTGAGAGAGATGGCTCTTAAAATTGCTAAAGAGGTTCTGGGGTTTGAAGATGATTCTCAAATTTGCCAAGAAAGTTTAGAAGGAAAGAAAAAGGCCATAGTTTTAGAATTAACAAAGAAGTTAGATTTGGGTTTAACCAAGGACAAAAGTAAAGTTGAATTTGTAAGGGAGTTACCCAAACACTTAGGTATGTCAGAGAAACAGACAAGTGCAATAGAGGTAGAGAAACTTAAGTTATAGTTGAGGAAAATGGAGTTAGAAGATATACAAAGGGCGAGAGAGAAAGAGAGAGAAGAAAGGGAGAGAAGAAAGGGAAGAAACAGAGAGAGAATTTGAACTTGAGAAGTTGCGACTTAGTCAGCAAAGTCAAGTTAACAGGATGGAGATTAAAACAGAAGGTAGTGATATATACAAATATGTCAAAATTCTGCCACATTTTGATGAGAAAGATGTCAAAGCTTTCTTTATTTCATATGAAAAATTGGTCTGAGTGGTCTGAGGATTTATGGGTAATGCTGGTTCAGAATAAACTGGTAGGCAGAACTAGTGAGGTATTTGCTGTGCTGTGCTGTCAGATAAGGGGTCAAGAGATTATGAAGAGGTCAAACAGGTCTCTGTTCAGACAGTGGTTCAGAAACATAAGGAAGGAACCAGGTCAAACTTATGTTGAATTCGAAAGAATTAAACAGTCATTTTGATAGATGGGTGCGTGCTTTCAAAATAAATAGGAGCTTTGAGGCTCTAAGAGAGATTATTCTGCTGGAGGAGTTTAAAAACTCTCTTCCAGAGATGGTAAGAACACATGGAAGAACAGAAAGTTCAGGAAGTGAGAAGGGCAGCAGAATTAGCAGATGAATACATGATGCATAAGACAAGCTTCCGACCAGAATTTCATCCTGTGAGGGATAGAAGTTGGGAGAAGGAGAGATCCTACACTACGAAACAGAGAGTAGAGAACACTGGTAAGAATTTACCACAGTTAAAGAAGCCCAGAGGATGGAAAGGAGGTGAAAGGCCTCAGGTGTATTCACTGTAATGGAGTAGGACACAGAAAATTACAATGCTGGTGGTTTCAGAAGGGCACTGGGAAAAGGTTTTTCCACTGTGGTGAAGTGGAACACATAAAGTCACAGTGCTAGTTGTTAAAGAAAGGCACTGTGGGAAAAGATGTGGTAAAAGAAGCTAAGCCAGTGGCATTAGTGAAGGTAGTAAAGGAGACCCCAAGAAGAGCCGAAGAACTGCAGGAGAGTGCACGGCCTCGGCAGGGGCTGGGTGTGGAGTTAGTGTCTTACCTCTATAAAGAATTCACCTCTATGCATAAAGTTTACTCAGAAAGAACAGGGGAAGAAGGACAAAAAGGTATAATTTTGAGAGACACAGGATCTAACCAGTTGCTGATAGTAAGAGATGAGCAAATTTGCATTCTTTCTGATGTTATCCGAGAGTGTGGTAATTTGTTCCCCTAAGTAAGATCAGGTTAGAGTGCCAACTCAAGACTGGGGAAGTTACAGTGGGAGTGATTGACAGAGTACTAGTTCTAGGAATTCAGTTTGTTCTTGGGAATGATTTAGCAGGGTCCAAGGTGGGAGTGACACCCCTTGTTGTGGAGAAGCCCAAGGAAGACCAAGAAACATGAGGAGTTAAAACCTCCTGGTATTTTCTCAGACTGTGTAGTAACCAGATCCCACTATCATAAGTCACAGTATAAAGCAAAAACTAAAGAGAGAGATGAAGGAGTTGTGGTTCAGTTAGCGGACACGCTGTTTGACATAATGGTGCAGGAAAAACCTGAACAGGCAGAGGGTCAGGCAGAAGTGTTTAGTCCTGAAAGGCTAAGGGACTTGCAACAGCAAGACAAGACGATAACAGATATATATGTGGATGCGTAGTCCATGAAAGGAAGAAGAGAATATTCCTGAGGGTTACTATCTGAAAGATAGAATTCTAAGACAGAAATGGAAACCATGGCAGGTTAGTGCAGAGGAGAAATAGGCCAAAGGGCACCAGATTGTGTTGCCAGTAGCAAACAGACGAGGTGTTGTGAGTAACGCATGAACTACTAGTTGGAGGTCACCTAGGGATATGAAAGACCATAAGACCACAAGACATAGGAGTGGAAATAAGGCCATTCAGCCCATTGAGTCCACTCCACCATTCAATCATGGCTGTTGGGCATTTCAACGCCACTTACCCGCACTCTCCCTATATCCCTTAATTCTTTGCGAGATCAAGAATTTATCAATCTCTGCCTTGAAGGCATTTAACGTCTCGGCCTCCACTGCGCTCCAAGGCAATGAATTCCACAGGCCCACCACCCTCTCTGGCTGAAGAAATGTCTCCTCATTTCCGTTCTAAATTGACCCCCTCTAATTCTAAGGCTGTGCCCACGGTCCTAGTATCCCCACCTAACGGAAATAAATTCCCAGCGTCCATCCTTTCTAAGCATTACCATGTAAGTTTCTATTAGGTTTACCCTCAACCTTCTAAACTCTAATGAATACAATCCCAGGATCCTCAGGTGTTCATCGTACCACTCCAGGAATCATCCGTGTGAATTTCTGCTGGACACGCTCCAGTGCCAGTATGTCCTGCCTGAAGTTTGGGGCCCAAATTTGGACACAGTCTTCTAAATGAGGCCTAACCACAGCTTTATGAAGTCTCAGTAGCACACCTCTGCTTTTACATTCCAACCCTCGTGAGATAAATGACAATATTACATTTGCTTTCTTAACCACGGACTCAATCTGCAAGTCAACCTTTACAGAATCCTGTACCAGCACTCCTAGATCCCTTTGTACTTTGACTTTATGAACTTTCTTACTGTTTAGAAAATAGTCCATGCCTGTATTCTTTTTTCCAAAGTGCAAGACCTCACATTTGCTCACATTGAATTTCATCAGCCATTTCTTGGACCACTCTCCTAAACTGTCTAAATCTTTTTGCAGCCTCCCCACCTCCTCAGAACTACCTGCCTGTCTGCCTAACTTCGTATCATTGGCAAACTTTGCAAAATGCCCCTAGTCCCTTCATCCACATCATTAATATATAAAGTGAACAGCTGCAGCCCATAATTCATAAAGACTCAGGCTAAGGTATAAAAACATTTTTATTGGCCTGGAATGCACAAGGATGTGGTTAACCTTTGCCGAATGTGTTATACATGCCAAATGGTAGGTAAACCACAGGTGGAAATAAAACCAGTGCCTTTATTGCCAATTCCCGCATTTGAAGAACCTTTCATGCAGTGTTAAAGGACCTATTAGAGATGGCTCAGGGAATCCCTGATGGACTTGACCTGTAGTCTCTAAGCCTCTCTTAGTTTACCCTGCAGATTGTACTGTGTGGTAGTCTGGAATATAAAACTCTTACAGACAATTTAGTTTAAATTATTCCCTTTATTTACCAATGGCATCAATGTTACACTGAACATAGATACCTACAAACCAGGCTTGAGCTGAGGTTTTAAAGCCATTCGCAGAGTAGTGGCACCAGCTCTTACCCATAAGAGCTCTTTCAGGCTACTCCCTTATTGCTGCAAACAAGCTGGCTTTATACAGAAATTGATATTAAAATTATAAAAGCACCATACGTCCTGAATGAGATAAGCAGCAATAAAATGGCAAACGTTTGCAGAGGAAGAGAAACTCATTGACAGGTCTGTGTATGCTTGCTAATTAAGCCACATGCACATCAACGTGGGAAACCTTGATCCAGCCAGGCCAAAAGGCCAATTGCTTTGGCTAGATAACCTTCCCTTTTAACAGTACATCATAACGAGAGACTAGTCTAAATTATGATTAGATTAGATTACATTACATTACAGTGTGGAAACAGGCCCTTCAGCCCAACAAGTCCACACTGACCCGCCAAAGTGCAACCCACCCATACCCCTACATTTACCCCTTACCTAACACGACAGGCAATTTAGCATGGCCAATTCACCTGACCTGCACATCTTTGGACTGTGAGAGGAAACTAGAGCACCCAGAGGAAACCCACGCAAACACGGGGAGAACGTGCAAACTCCACACAGTCAGTCGCCTGAGGCGGGAATTGAACCCGGGTCTCTGGCGCTGTAAGGCAGCAGTGCTTGCCACTGTGTCACTGTAGCCTAAATTATGTGAAAAAGGTCATGGGGTCACCTCACTCAGCTAACATGTCCAGTATCATTGTCCTACAAAATGGCTGTTTCTTTTAAAATTCTCTTAGATTCCCAAACTGCAACTTAAGTTTATAACATGCCCGGATCTCAAGCTCCAGGGAACAACACACATGTTCAATCCAATGACAAGCCACTGTTCACTCAAATCAGACCATAAAGAATTAATCTTTCCACCAGCTTCCATCCTGTTTGTCTGTCTCTCTCTCTCTGTCCCTTGAACCCTTCAGCCTGTGAATGTAATGTATAGAAGAATGTTTCCTCTCTCTCACTCACATATAAACATCTTCCAACTTCCTTACTATGCCAGTTTTTTCCTAGCCTGTAAGGGTAATGAGACATTCACATTCCAGCACAGTCAAGATGAGAGGACTAAGCTTCATAAATTAAAATCTGCTCAGTGTGGTAAACATGAAAACGTATCAGGGTTGTTCTATTACGTGCATATTCCACTCAGCTTATTAATTTACAAGTTCGTTTCCTATTGAGTATCAGTTTTGCTAAGAGTCTTCAATATAAACAGAAATTTAGTTATCCGACACCCTTCTGTGAAAAATGCGCACCTCCAGCCTCCAGCATGAGAAGGAAGTATTGCCACACATTCCAATAGTGAACAAATGTTATCACCTTATTTACACTGACACTAAGAACAGATGTCCCCAATTCTTCTGAAGAAACTCTTCCCGCATTCTCTGCAGCAAATGTGTCACATCTAAGGCTACATGCTTTCTCAGCGGGTTATAATTGATTGTGTGGGTCCCCTCCTGAGAACTAAAAGTGGGAACCAGTACTTGTTAACCATAATGGATGTGTCTACCAGATTTCTGGGGGCAATTCCATCATGGAATATCAAGGCAAAAAGGGTGTTAGAGGAGTTAGTAGCTTGCTTCACATGGTGTGGGCTACCCAAAGAGTTTCAGTCGGACCAAGGGACAAATTTTATTGCTAGGCTGTTTAAGGAGGTTATTGATATCAGAGGTATGCAGCATTTTAAATCCAGTGCATATTATCCTGAATCCCAGGGAATTTTAGAAAGGTGGCATCAGACCTTGAGGACCATGTTGAGAGCATACTGTCAGGGTTACCCGAATGATTGGGATAAAGGTATCCCATTCGTAGTGCTTGCCATTAGAGATGCCCCAAATGAATCTATTCAGTTCACTCCCTTCAAGTTAATATTTGGGCATGAAGTGAGAGGCCCTTTAAAATTAATTAAAGAAAAATTGACAGCACCAAAGTCGGAGATTTCACACTTAGATTATGTATCGAAGGTGACGGAGAGATTAAATCGAGTAGGTGAGTTAGCTCAACAGCACCTCAAGAGGGCACAGCATAGAATGAAGCATGTGGCAGATAAAAACTCTGAGACTTTGATGTTTTGCCAAGGGGTTGATGTGTTAGTACTGTTATCAATGATAGGAGATCTCATCAAAGTCAGGTTTAGTGGTCCCTACCAAATTGAGAAAAAGTTGAGTCAGGTGAACTATCTAGTAAAGATGCTAGATAGGAAAAAATGGTATCAGGTATGTCATGTGAACATGTTGAAACCATATTATACCAGAAAGAAAATACTGGAGAAACAGGTGTTACACCTCAGAGGGGTTACTGCCCCTCAGAGTGAGGAATCAAATCCAGATGATGTGGATTTTAATGTGCCTCAAAATAGATTAAAAAATGAAGAAGTCCTTGAGGAGTGGGATAGGTTAGTAAACTATCAGTCTCAGGAGCATAGAACGCAGTTAAAAGGTTTGTTACTACAGTATAAGCACATATGTAAGAATCAGATGGGGAGGACTAATGCTATTGTACATGAAGTAGACGTAGGGAACACTGCTCCGATAAAACAACACCCCTATCGGCTTGATCCTTTCAAAGCCTGACAGGTCCAAATGGAGGTGGAGGCCATGCTCGACGAGAATATCATCGAACCAAGCCAGAGAGAGTGGGGTTCGCTGATCGTCTTAGTTCCCAACCGTATGGGATTCAACAATTCTGTGTGGATTATCGGAAAGTCAGTGCCTTTACAAACTCTGACTCATTTCCAATTACTAGATTGGAGGACTCTATTGAGATAGTTGGACATGCCAGTTACATCACCAAGTTGGACTTAATGCGTGGTTACTGGCAGGTACCTTTATCAGAGACGGCAAAAGAAATTTCTGCATTTGTAACCCCAAATGGCTATGTCAGTTTAAAATGATGCCCTTTGGAATGAAGAATGCACCTGCCACATTCCACTGACTCATGAACAGAGTTGTGGCTGGGTTAACAAACTGTGCAGTCTATTTGGATGATCTTTAGAAAGTGATCTTTAGAAAGTCCTGGCAAGATCACGTGGTACAGTTGGCAGAGCTTGTTGAACAACTACGAGAAGCAAAAATGGTAATAAACTGAAACAAAACTGAATTTGCGAAAGCAGAGGTGACATTCTTGGCAAATAACATCGGTCATGGAAGGTTGACTACACGGAATGCAAAGACGAAGGCCGTTGAGGAATTTCCAAGACCAATCTCGAAGAAAGAGGTGCTTTGATTCTTAGGACTCAGCGGATTCTATTGGAAGTTTGTTCCAAACTCCAGCAGTGTTGTGGCACCGTTAACCGATTTGCTGAAGAAGAACACAAAGTTTCGGTAGACAGAACAATGCCAGGCAGCATTCGACCATTTCAAAGCAATATTAACCACCGCACCAGTTTTAGCTCCACCAAACTTTTCAAAACTTTTTAAAGTTGCCATCGATGCTAGTGACATAGGATTTGGAGCGGTACTCCTACAGGAAGATAAGGGTGAGATTGAATTGCCAGTTAGTTACTTTTCAAAGAAACTCAACATCCCCTAGAGGAAATACTCCATGATTGAAAAAGAGCTATTGAGTTTAGTACTGGCCTTACAGCATTTTAATGTGTATGTCACGAACAATGTGTCAGAGACAGTTGTGTACACGGATTACAATCCGCTTACATTCTTAGAATGCTTGAAAGACAAGAATATGAGACTATTTCATTGGACTCTTATGTTACAGACTTTTAATTTAAAAATCGTACATGTTATGGGCTGTAAGAATGTAATCTCAAATGCGTTATCTTGGATTTAACTGGTAAAGTTTAGATGAAATTTGTATTTATCTAATGTTTTATATATATTTATATATATATGGGAAGAAGTTAAGGCGAACTTTAATTAAAGTTATGTATATGTTATGGTAATGTGATTAAAGAATAGATAAAACAGAAGCTATCTTTTCATTATGAGGTTCATTTTTTCTTAAGGGGGGAGGTGTTATGAAGTTGTGGGTCTACTGTACCTTTAATTGATTTGAAAAGCTAGCAAGAACTTAGAGAAGCGCAGAGAGGTTGGAACAATATAAAGCAGTATAACATTTGGTTGAAACAACTAGCTAAGTATTGTGCTGGCTGGATCGAAAAACAAATTCAAATTCGGCCAGTTAGTTTAAATTATGCCCCAAGATACCAATCTCCAATCAAGTTTGAATTTAGTATTTTGACAATATTAAAACCACTGAAATAATCCAATGTTTTGGGGTATAAAAATCAGACATTTTGAACAGTTACCCGGAGTGGCAAAGAGCACCAACAAAAACAGAATACAGGCTGCCCACAGAACTGCTCTCTTCAAGATAATTTATCTATCAAAGACCTGGGAAGCAGAATCCCTAAGAAGAAGGCAGAGGAAAATCTACAGAGGACACTCGGCTCAGCTGCCTGATTTTGAAATGTGATTATATTTTTTGTAAGTCGTAATCAGGACTTTTTATCGGACTAGTATTTTCGAGGGGGAGGTAAAAGATAGGTTTAAGAGATAGGAGTTATAAATAGTTGTTAGTTAATATTCTCTGTTAGACTTTTAAAAAGTTGTTAATTTTTATTTTAAATAGTGACTTTTGGGATAGTACTTTGCCTCTCAAATTTTACCAGATTACAGCTCGGAATGAATCTTTTCTGTGTTGCTGATTTAAATTAGGATGGGGGGGGATTCATCCTATGTCGTAACAGTTCTAAAGAAATAAAACTGGAAGGACCACCTGGCATCAACCTATGCAATAGCAAAAACAATTCTGTTGACCCTGTAAAGTCCTCATTACTAACATCTATAGGCTAGTCAAAACTGGGAGAGCTCTCTCGCAGACTAGTCAAGCAACAGCTTGATATAGTCATTTTTACAGAATCATACTTTACAATGTCCCAAACATCACCATCACCATACCTAGACAGAGCCAGCAGAGGTGAAAGCATGGTTATATACAGTCAGGATGGAGTTGCAATAGGTATCCTCAACATTGACACTGGACCCCATGAAGCATCAAGTTAAACATGGCAAAGAAGCCTCCTGCTGATTCAGCTACCATTTTCCCTCAACTGATAAATCTGTACTCCTCTATACTGAACAACATTTGCGGGACATGATGTGGCGGTGTCGGTGTTGGACTAGGATGGACAAAGTTAGAAGTCACACGATATCAAGTTATAGTCCAATAGGTTTATTTGAAATTACAACCTCCTGGAGCACAACCCCTTCGTCAGGTGCTGCTCTCAAGAGTCCTGAAGAAGGGCTCTGCCTGAAATGTTGAGTCTCTTGTTCCTTGGATGCTGCCTGACCTGTTGTGCTTTTTCCAGCACCACACTTCATCGACTGACTCTCCAGCACCTGCAGTCCTTACTTTCTCCTGGAAGCATTGAGGGTGGCAAGTTTGCAAAATGTATACTAGGTAGGGAAAGCCAATGTTTACTATTAAGAGGGAACAAAATACTTTACTTCATCCTCACCAATTGCCGGCTACCGATGCATCTGTCCATGACTGTATCAGTAAGGGTGACCACCACATAGTCCTTGTGGAGACAAAGTCCCACATTCACATTGAGAATAACCATGTTAAGCAGCACTATCACCATGTTAAATGGGATAGACTTTGAAATGGGATAGATTTGGGAGTCGGATCTCCATTTTTTACAGAGCGGCAAGGAGAGAGGATGGAGAGAAGTGAGGGCTACTGGGAAGGTAAGTGATTTAAACACGAGACCCTACACAAGGAAAGGGAACCGACAGACAGAGCAGGGATCCCTTGTGGCTGTTCCCCTCAGTAATAAGTATATCGTTTTGGATATTGCTGGTGGGGACTGCCTACCAGGGGAAAACCATAGTTGTCAGGTCTCTGGCACTGAACCTGGCACTGTGGCTCAGAAGGGAAGGGTGGAGAATAGGGGACTCAATTGTTAGACAGATTGACAGGAGATTTTGTGGTCAGGAACGGGACTCCCGGAAGGTATGTTGCCTCCCCGGTGCCAAGGTCCGGGATGTCACCAATCGGGTTTACAAGATTCTGAAGGGGAATGGTGAGCAGCCAGAAATCATGGTACATATTGACACCAATGGTATAGCCAGGAAAGAGATTGAGGATCTGAAAAGTGACTACAGACAGCTAGGTTGGAAGCTGAAGAGCAGGACGAGTAGAATAGTGTTCTCAGGTTTGCTACAGGTGCCACGAGACAGTGAGGTAAGGAACAGTCAGTAAGTGCGTTTAACACGTGGCTGTGAGGCTGGTGCAGCAGGGAGGGCTTCAGATACTTAGACCATTTGGATGCTGTCTAGGGAAGGTGGGACCTGTACATGAAAGACAGGATGCACCTGAACTGGAGGGGTGCAAATGTCCTGGGTGGGAGATTTGTTTGTGTGGTTTGGGAGGGTTTAAACTAGTTTGGCAGAGCGGTGGGAATCAGAGCTACATATCTGAGAGGAGGGTAGTTGTAGATGGGGCAATGACAGGATGTAGTGAATCTATCGGGAAGGTTTTTCATGTGATGAAACAAAGGGATCGGTTAAAGTGTGTCTGCTTTAATGCAAGAGTGTCTGAAATAAGGGTGATGAACTTAGAGCATGGATCAGTACTTGGGGCTATGATGCTGAGGCCATAAAAGGAGACGTGGACTTCTCAGGGCAGGAATGGTTGCTAGATGTTCCAGGGTTTGGAACATTTGAAAAGAACAGGGAGGGAGGGAAAAGAGAAGGGGGTGTAGCATTGCTAATCAGAGAATGTGTCACAGCTGCAGAAATGAAGGTTATCAAGGAAGGTTTGTTGACTGAGTCAGTATGGGTGGAAGTTAGGAACAGCAAGGGAGCAGCCACCTCATTGGGGGTTTTCTACAGACCCCCTAATAGCAGTAGGGAAATTGAAGAACTCATATGCTGCCAGATTTTAGAAAAATGCAGATGTAGCAGGGTTGTTGTTATGGGTGACTTCAACTTTCCCAATATCGACTGGAACCTCCTTAGTGCAGATGATTTGGATGGAGCCGTTTTTGTCAGGTGTGTTCAGGAGGGTTTCCTTACGCAGTATGGAGACAGGCCGATGAGGGGAGAGACCATTTCGGATTTGATGCTCGGCAACGAGCCAGGACAGGTGTCAGATCTTGAAGTGGGAGAACACTTTGGTGACAGTGACCACAACTGCCTCACATTTATCACAGCCATGGAGAGGGAAAGGAGCAGTTACCATAGGAAGATATTTAATTGGGGAAAAGAACATTATGACACTATCAGACAGGAGTTGGCAAGTACAGATTGGGTGGTGCTGGAAAAGGACCACAAGGACAGAACCCCCCCCCCTCCCGGTGCTCACCTTCCACCCTACCAACCTTTGCATAAACCATGCAAAGACCATCCGATGACATTTCCGCCACCTCCAAACAGACCCCACCACCAGGCATATATTTCCCTCCCCACCCCTTTCCGCCTTCCGCAAAGACCATTCCCTCCGTGACTACCTGATCAGGTCCACGCCCCCCAACAACCCACCCTCCCCTCCTGGCACCTTCTCCTGCCACCGCAGGAATTGCAAAACCTGCACCCACACCTCCTCCCTCACCTCATACAAGGCCCTAAAGGAGCCTTCCGCATCCATCAGAGTTTTACCTGCACATCCACCAATAACATTTATTGTATCCGTTGCTCCCGATGCGGTCTCCTCTACATTGGGGAGTCTGGGCGCCTCCTAGCAGAGGGCTTTAGGGAACATCCCTGGGACACCTGCACCAATCAACCACACCGCCCTGTGGCCCAACATTTCAACTCCCCCTCCACTCTGCCGAGGACATGGAGGTCCTGGGCATCCTTCACCACTGCTCTCTCACCACCCGACGCCTGGAGGAAGAACGCCTCATCTTCTGCCTCGGAACACTTCAACCCCAGGGCATCAATGTGGGCTTCACCAGTTTCCTCATTTCCCCTTCCCCCACCTCACCCCAGTTCCAAATTTTCAGCTCAGCACTGTCCCCATGACTTGTCCTACCTGCCTATCTTCCTTTACACCTATCCACTCCACCCTCCTCTCTGACCTATCACCTTCATCCCCAACCCCATTCACCCATTGTACTCTTTGCTACCTTCCCCCACCCTCCTCCCTGACCTATCACTTCCATCCCCACTCCCATTCACCTATTGTACCGTATGCTACTTTCTCCCCACCCCCACCGTCCTCTCATTTATCTCTCCACCCTGCAGGCACTCTGCCTCTATTCCTGATGAAGGGCTTTTGCCCGAAAAGTCGATTTTCCTGCTCCTCGGATGCTGCCTGAACTGCTGTGCTTTTCCAGCACCACTCTAATCTAGAATCTGGTTTCCAGCATCTGCAGTCCTTGTTTTTACTAAGTACAGATTGGGAACAATTGTTCCACAGAAAGGGCACAACAGACATTGTGGAAACTGTTTAAGGAGCAGTTGTTGCAAGTGATGTTGTTCCTCTGAGACAGAAAAGAAGGGGTAAGATTAAGGAGCCTTAGATGACGAGAACAGAGGAGCTGCTTGTCAAAAGGAAGAAGGCAGCTTATGTAAGGTGGAGGAAGCAAGAATCCAGCACAGCTTTAGACGATTACAAGCTTGCTAGAAAGGAGCTCAGAAATGGACTGAGGAGATCCAGGAGGAGGCACGAAAAAGGCTTGGCAAGAAGGATTAGGGAGAACCCAAAGGCATTTACTCATACATGAGGAATAAGAGAATGATTAGTGGGAAGGTAGGCCGGGTCAGGGACAGCATAGGGAACTTGTGCGTGGAGTCTGAGCAGATAGGGGAAGCCCTAAATGAGTTTTTTTGCTTTGGTTTTCACAAGGAAAGGGACCTTGTTATGAATGAGAACTTTGACGAGCCAGGAAACAGGCTTGAACAGATCAAAATTGAGGAAGTTGATGTGCCGGAAAGTTTGGCAAACATTAAGATTGTTAAGTCCCCAGGGCCAGATCAGATTTATCCGAGATTGCTCCAGGAAGCAAGAAAGGAGGTTGCTAAGCCGCTGGCAAAGATCTTTGCTTCCTCATTCTCCACAGGAGTTGTACCGGAGGATTGGAGGGAGGCAAATGTTTTCCTCTTTTCAAGAAAGATATTAGGGAAATACCTGGCAATTACAGACCAGTTAGTCTTACATCTGTGGTCAGCAAAGGTTTGGAAAGAATTCTGAGGGATCGGATTTATGACTACTTGGAAAAGCATAGCATGATTAAAGCAGTCAGCATGGCTTTGTGAAGGCAGGTCATGCCTCACAAATCTTATTGAGTTCTTTGAGGAGGTGACGAGACAGGATGACGAAGGTCGAGCAGTGGATGTGGTGTATATGGACATCAGCAAGGCACTTGATAAGGTTCCCCACCGTATGCTCATTCATAAAGTCAGGAGATATGGGATACAAGGAGATTTGGCTATCTGGATTCAGAATTGGTTGGTTGACAGAAGATAGAGAGTGGTTGTAGATGGAAAATATTCTGCCTGGAGGTCAGTGGTGAGTGATGTCTCGCAGGGCTCTGTTCTTGGGCCTCTGCTCTTTGTAGTTTTTATAAATGACTTGGAGGAGGTTGAGGGGTGGGTTAGTAAATTTGTTGATGACACAAAGGTTGGAAGTGCGGTTGATAGTATCGAGGGCTGTTGCAGGCTACAGCGCATCATTGACAGGATGCAGAGCTTGGCTGTGAAATGGCAGATGGAGTTCAACCTGGATAAATGTGAAGTGGTGTATTTTGGAAGGTCGAACTTGAATGCTGAACATAGGATTAAAGACAGGATTCTTGGCAGTGTGGAGGAATAGTGGGATCTTGGTGTCCAAGTGCATAGATTCCTCAAAGTTGCCACCCAAGTGGATAAGGTTGTTAAGAAAGCATATAGTGTTTTGGCTCTTATTAACATGGGGAATTGAGTTTAAGAGCCGCGAGGTTTTGCTGCAGCTCTACAAAACCCTGGTGAGACTACACTTGGAATATTGTGTCCAGTTCTGGTCACCGGATTATAGGAAAGATACAGAGGCTTCGGAGAGGGTGCAAAGAAACTTTACCAGGATGCTGCCTGGATTGGAGGGCTTGTCTTATGAAGAGAGGTTGACTAAGCTCAGACTTTTCTTTCTGGAGAGAAGGAGGAAGAGATGTGACCTGATCGACCCTAACCATGAGAGGCATGGATAGAGTCAATAGCCAGAGACTTTTCCCCTCGGCAGGATTGATTGCTAAGAGGGTTCATAGTTTTAAGGTGTTGGGGAGACGTCAGAGGTAGGTTCTTTATGCAGAGAGTTGTGAATGCATGGAGTGTGTTGCCAGCAGTGGTTGTAGAAGCAGAGCCATTAGGGACATTTAAGCAACTGCTGGACATGCACATGGACAGCAGTGAATTGAGGGGTGCGTAGGTTAGATTATTTTATTTTAGATTAGTATTAATCCTTGCCACAACATCGTGGGCTGAAGGGGCTGTTCTGTGCTGTACTTTTCTATGTTCTATGTTCTAGATCTTGTAACTCAAGATTGGACACCCATGAGTCACTGTGAGCCAACAACAGCAACAAAATTGTACTCCAATATAATTTGCAACCTCATGGTCTGGCAGATCCTCCACTCAACCATTACCATCAAGCCAGGGGATCAACCCTGGTTCAATAGAGAGTGCAGGAGGACAGACCAGGAGCAGCACCAGGCATACCTAAGACTGAGATGTTCATAAGACTATAGATACAGAACCATAAAATACGGGTGCAGAATTTGGCCATTTCACCTATTAAGTCTATTCAATCATGGCTGATGTCTTATGTTCTAACAAACTGGAGGAGGAATCTCCACAAATATCCTCAGCCTCAATGAGGGAGGAGCTCAGTACGTCATTGGGCAAGATAAGGCTGAAGCATCCAGAACAATCTTCAGACAAACGTGACAAATGGATGATCCATTCTGCCTCCTGCCGATGTCCCCAGCATGAAAGAAACCAGTCTTTAGCCAATTCAATTCACTCCACATGATATCAGGAAACAATTGGTGGCACAAGATAATGCAAAGGCTATGGACCTGACAGAACAGTACTGAAGACTTCTGCTCCAAAACTGCCATGCTCCTAGACAAGCTGTTACAGCAGAGCTATAACACTGGCATCTAGCTGACATGGAAATTTGCCTATATATGTCCTGTACACAAAAAGAACATATCCAGCCTGGTCGACAGGGCTTTTGCCCGAAATGTCGATTTTCCTGCTCCTCGGATGCTGCCTGACCTACTGTGCTTTTCCAGCACCACTCTGACCTACCACCCAATTAGTCTACTCTCAATCATCAGCAAAATGATGGAAGGTGTCATCAGCAGTGCTATCAAGCAGCACCTACTCAGCAATAATCTGCTCAATGATGACCAATTTGGATTTCAGCAGGGCCATTCAGTTCTTGACTTCATTACAGCTTTGGTTTAAACATGGACAAAAGAGCTGAATTCCAGAAGTGAGATGAGAGTGACAGCCCATGGTGATATTGAATCCACATTTGACCAGGTGTGGCATCAACGAGCACTAGAAAAATCACAATCAATGGGAATCAGAGGGAAAATTCTCCACTGATAGGGAGTCATGCTTGTAGTTGTTGGAGGTCAGACATCTCAGCTCCAAGACACCTTTGCACGAGTTCCTCAGGACGGTATCCTTGGCCCAACCATCTTTACCTGCTTCATCAATGACCTTCCCTCCATCATAAGGTCAGAAGTGAATATGTTCGCTGATGATTGCATTATGTTCAGCATCATTTGCGACTCCTCATATACTGAAACAGTCCATATCCAAATTCAACAAGACCTGGACAATATCTGTGCTTGCTCTGGAAAGTAGCAAGTAACATTTAAGGCATACAAATACCAGGCAGTGACCTTCTCCAGTAACAGACAACCCACCCACAACCCCTTAACATTCAATAGTGTTGCCATCACTGAGTCTCTTACTACCAATATCCTACAGGTTATCACTGGCCAGAAACTCAGCTGGACTCTCTATATTGGGTGAAGGTGAGGATTGCAGATGCTGGAGATCAGAGTCAAAATTAGAGTGGTGCTAGAAAAGCACAGCAGGTCAGGCAGCATGTGAGGAACAGGAAAATCCCCTTCATTCCTGATGAAGGGCTCCCGCCTGAAACGTCGATTTTCCTGCTCCCTGACCTGCTGTGCTTTTTTCAGCACCACTCTAATCTTGTCATAGAGATGTACAGCATGGAAGTCTGGTCCAACCCGTCCATGCTGACCAGACATCCCAACCCAATCTACTTTTGCGTCACAGCACCAGAGACTGCGTTCAATTCGACCCTTGGGTGATTGTCTGTGTGAAGTTTGCACATTCTCCCCATGGCTGCATGGGTTTCCTTCGAGTGTTCCAGTTTCTTCCTACAGTTCAAAGTTGTGCAGGTTAGCTGGATTGGCCTTGCTAAATTGCTAATAGTATCCAGGGATATGTAGGTTAGGTGGATTAGCCACAGAAAGACAGGGTTGCCAGGATAGGTTAGCGGGATGGACCTGCTTCCACACTGTACAGATTTTATGGTTCTATAAAAAGGCAATGGTTACAATAGTAGGCCAGAGGATAAACACACTGCAGTTGTCAACCCACTTCCTGACTCCCCAAAGCCTGTTCATTATCGAGAAGGCGCAAGTCAGAAGTCTGATGGAACACTCCCCACCTGCCAAGATGAGTGCAGTACCAACAACACTCAAAAAGCTTGACATCATCCAGGACAAAGCAGTCTGCTTGATTGGCACTACATCTACTCCCTCCTCCACTGATGCTCAGTAGCAGCAGTATGCACTATCCACAAGAAACATGGCATAAATTCACAAAAGATCGTTAGACCACACCTTCCAAACCCATGACCACTTCCATCTAGAAGGACAAGAGCAGCTGATACATGTCAGCACCACCACCTGCATGGTCAAGTGACTTACATTAAACATTGATAATGCACAGGAATTGTGAAATAGTTCTCAATCAGAGTCAAATATGACTATGAAGGGAAGTTGCATGTGATGGTTTTCCCATTTGCCTATAACTCTTGAAATTCTAGGTGGCAATGGTCACAAGTTGAGGAGGTTAGGTTTGAGGAATTGGTGTAGGTGCATATTATATATGGTAGACAATGCTGCCATCATTTTAGCTTCTGCTTTGGTTATATTAGTTTGCCAGTGGTGGAAGAAATGAATGCTTAATGTGGTGGACAGGCTGTACATCAAACGGAGCTGCTCTAGCCTCAATAGTCTTGGGCATCTCAAGAGTTGTTGGAACTGTTCTCATCTAGGCAAGTTGAGAGTATTCCATCAAACTGCCAACTTGTTCCTTATAGATAGTGGATGGGGTCTGAAGTCAGGTTTCTGACTGAGGTAATCCCTGGAATATTGCTAATGAGGGATTTACTGATGGTAATGCTGTTGAATCTCAAATACACTCTGTTATTGAGGATGGTCATTGCCTGGTACTAATGCGGTGCAAACGTTACTTGCCACCTGTTTCTGCATCAGAAGAATTGTAAAGTGCAGTCAAAATGTGCCATAATCAGTGATATTTCCTATCTCTGGTCTTATGATGAAGGCAAGATTGTTCTTGAAGAAACTGAAGATAGTTAGGTCATGAGTCAAGTCACATTCATTTATCACACTTGCATTTGCTGACTTATATTACCTTACAGCCAAAACACCGCAAAATTCTCATCCCGAACTCAAATTCCTCATAATTTAACCACCTTTTTTTATCACTATACCATCCTCCAGCTTTCAAGATCCCTTCACTCTTCCAGTTCTGCATTTCTCCTACTTGCTTTGCCCCACAATGTCACCTGTGTTAAGCCATGTCTTAAGCTCTGTAATTTTCTTTTTGAACCTCTCTGTCTCAGTTCTTAAAGCTACCCCCTTTTAACTTGATGTTAAAATCTGTTTGTTAAGCATCTCAGGACATATTGTTATGTTAAGTTATGATAAATGTACAATTGATCTTTTTAGCACTAGATCAGTCATAATTCTGTTCAGATTTCTAATTATTTTAACTTCAGTGCTGTAGCTTTTCCTGACCTCAAAATAAAGAATACCAACTAACATAGATGATCTGGTTATTACCATAGTTTGTGGAATCTGGCTGTGCAGAAATTGGCTACAGCTTTTCCTCCATTGAAACAGTGATTGCGCTTCAACAATAATTCCTTGTCTGTAAAGGATATCCTTAGATGGTGAAAGGTGCGAGAGAAATGTATTTTTAAATACCACAAGTCACAGTGAATAATACACAGAAACATTACTTGTTAATTGTAAACTTTCAGTTCATTTCTCTGCATCATTTTAAATACATGTATTATAAAATATCACTTTTTAAAGAAGGGATATATTAATATTTTTGGATATATGTAACAGCAGAGAATGAACCTGTGTTTATTCACAATCCTTCAAAGCCCAGATGAAATTAATTCACTTCTGTTTTATTTGATACCTTGGTGGCAATACATCTTGGCACATTCAATATATTCTGACCTTTTACATTGTCACCACATTCCAGCATGAACTAATGTGGGCGCACTATTGTCCACTCATTACATTCTATATTATTACTCCTACCCCATCACAGTCTCCTGGACCTCCATCCACCACTGCATTTAATACACAATTCTCACTTCTGTTAAAAGTCATATCATGGTCTCAGAACTTTGTCCAACTGTAAACCCCATCCGTATCCTGTAAACCATATACCACATACACATGCTTTGTGCTGTAACCATCCCCTTATCCATGTATCCTCCTCTATCTTTAACTTCCAGAGTGCCATTTCTCCTCTTCATGTCTGACCTCCCTTGTACTTTCCTTCTTTCACCTCCCCTCAATGTTAGAATGTTGAGCTCCCTCAAATCCTGCTGGAACTCTGCCCCTCAACTCACTGCATCTTCTTACACTTCACCTTTCCTTTAAAGTCCTCCTCAACAGCTATTTGTTTGTCTGACGTTGGCCTCAGATATATGCCCTTACCCTTTTTCCACTATTGCATGGCACTTGTTTTCACCTCAAGGAAGCATCTTTGGACACATTGTGATCTGAAATATGACGTACAAACCACAATTAGTCTTTCTTATTGATTCCAAACTCCATTTGTTAGCACTTTTTGCAACTCTTTTTAAAATTTTATGGGACAATTCCACAGTCTCCTGCTCCCTGCAATAAGGTTACAAACTCTGTTTTAATGTACTTCTTCCATTGTTCATCTTCTTCGCATATGACAGCCCAATGGCCAACTGGACAGCAAGTAAACTGATACATTGGGAACAGAGAAATTTACCTCAATCCTTTGTGCCAGAAAGCAGACACACTGCTTAGAATAGGGTCTTCTGGTTTGGTCAGTAGTCAGAAACAAGAGGGTATAAATCAGACTAAGACAGGTAAGGGAACCCAGAGGACAAGAATGCAGGAGCGTAAGCCTCAGTAAATTGTCAAATAGTTGTGAGGTTTTGAGTAAAAGCAGAGGCTGAAGGTGGATGATCAAACTGACCATAGCAAAGTATTATAGGAAGCCATTCAAGTGAGGTAGGAACAAAGAAAGTAACAGGAATGTTAGTATTGTGGTGGTGCGGTAGGGGTTGGGGAGAAAAGTTGACAACATTCTCTGCAGCAAAGAGAGAGTCTCTGAATGACTATGTTGCTGGTTTGGTGGCAGGGCTAGGGCGCTCAAGGCTGGGAGGGGAGGATCCATCATTACGGACCCTGTAGGTGTCAGCAACATGGGTCAGGAAAGAGATCCTGCACAAACAGCATGAAGAGCTAGGCACTAAATTGAAAAGCAGAATCTCAAAGGTTATAATCTCTTCTTTATTATCTGAGCCGCATGCAAGTCGGCATAGGATGCATAAAATTAGAGAGAGAGAAACATGGCTCAAAAACTGGTGTGGAAGAAGTAGGTTCCAGTTTGTGGGCCACTGGCATTAGTATTGAGCAAAGTGGAGTTTGGATTACTGGGATAGTTTGCATCTGAACCATGATGGGGTTAAGGTTCTTGTGAACTGCATAACTACAGAAGCAGAGAAGGGTTTTAAACTAAATAGTAGGGACACGGGATATGCGTATATCATAGGAAGTTGTGTTAAATCAAAAAGGATAGACAAAGCAAGGGGGGAAAATAGAAATAGGAGAAATCAGAGTCAGAAACTGGCAAGAAGAGGCAGAAAACAAAAACCAAGGAATACATAAAAAAAGAGTAAGTATTACAAAGATAACAAAAACACAAAAAATCAAAAGTAAGTGCACTGTATCTAACTGTAATTAGTATTCATAAAGAAAACAAATTGATAGAGCACACTGAAAGAAATAAATATGATCTGATAGCCATTATAGACATGTTTGCAGGATGACAAGGATTGAATGCTGAATGTTCGGGGTATAGTACATTCAAGAATACATAAAGGTAAAACAAGGGTGGTGGGCTTGTGGTTAATCAAGAATGGCATTTATGCAAAAATTAGAGAAGAATTTGGTTCAGGAGATCAATGTGTAGAATCAGTTTGGGTGGAAGTGAGGAATAATCAAGGAAATAAATCACCAGCAGAGTGGTCTACAGGCCCCCTAACAGTAACCACAATGTGGGACGAAGTATATAAGAAGAAATATTTAGTGTTTGTGATAAAACCATGGCAATAATCATACAGTGACTTTAATCTCCACTGGAAATCTACAGAATAGTAGAAACTGGAGAAGTCCTGGGTGAGGAGTTCATCAAATTCTTCTGAGATTGTTCCTCAGAGTAACATCTTCTGGAACCGGCTGGAGGGCAGGATATAATAGACAGGTTTTGCATAATGTAGCAGGATTAATTAATGACCTCAGAGTAAAGGCACTCCTTAGTAGGAGCAACCACAATATGATTAAATTTTACATCTCCACAGAGAGTTCCAAACTTGCACAATCTTGTCAGAGAAAAACAACTTCTCCTCATCTTTGTCCTGTAGCGGTAACCTTAATTTTAAAGCTATACCTCTAGTTTTGGACTGAGCTAGTGCTAGTGAGTGCCATGTGCTCGTGAGAATAAGAACAGGAGGACAGGGCAGATGAATGTATGGCTAAAGAATTGGTGCAGGGGTAGAGATTCAGGTTTTTAGGTCATTGGGATCTTTCGGGGGCAGAGGTGACCTGTTCAAGAGGGACGGATTGCACCTGACCTGGAGGGGGACCAATATCTTGGTGGCCAGATTTGCTCGTGCTAGAAGGGAGGGTTTAAACTAAATTGGAAGGGGGTGGGATGCTCAACAGTAGGGAGGCAAGTGCGAGGCTAGAAGGAGTTACAGTAATCAGAAATAGTAAGTTGAAGAGACAGGTCAGGTTGGAACATGACAGGGAGCGAGGAATGCCTGTTGGCTTAAATTGCATCTATTTCAATGCAGGAGAGCTACAGGTGAGGCTGATAAACACAGGGCATGGATGGGTATGTGAAACTAGGATATTATAGCCATTATAGAAACACGGCTAAGGGAGGGACAGGACTGGCAGCTTAATGTGCCAGGGTACAGGTGCTTTGGGCAGGACTGAGGTGATGAAAAGAAGGGAGGGGGAGTTGCATTTTTGATTAAGGCGAGTATCACAGCAGTATTCAGAGATGAAATAACTGAATGAACATCCAGTGAGGCTTTGTGGGTGGAACGAAGGAATGGTGACAGTATTGGGGTTGTATTATAGGCCCCCAAACATACAATGGAAATTAGAGGAAGAAATATACAGAAAGACCTGCGATAGGGTTAGGGTTGGGGTTAGGGAAAATCCAAAGGGTTTTTACAAATATATTAAGGACAAAAGGGTAACTAGGGAGAGAATAGGGCCCCTCAAAGATCAGCAGGGCGGCCTTTGTGTAGAAACTGAAAATGGGGGAGATAGTAAATGAATATTTTGCATCAGTATTTACTGTGGAAAAGGATATGGAAGATATAGACTGTAGGGAAATAGATGGTGACATCTTACAAAATGTTCAGGTTACAGAGAAGGAAGTGCTGGATGTCTTGAAACGGGTAAAGATGGATAAATCCCCAGGACCTGATCAGGTGCACCCGAGAACTCTGTGGGAAGCCAGAGAAGTGATTGCTGGGCCTCTTACTGAGATATTTGTATCATCGATAGTCACAGGTGAGGTGCCGGAAGACTGGAGGTTGGCAAACGTGGTGCCACTATTTAAGAAGGGCGATAAAGACAAGCGAGGGAACTATAGACCGGTGAGCCTGACCTCGGTGGTGGACAAGATGTTGGAGGGAATCCTGAGTGACAGCATGTACACGTATTTGGAAAGGCAAGGACTGATTATGGATAGCCAACATGGCTTTGTGCGTGGGAAATCATGTCTCACAAACTTGATTGAGTTTTTTGAAGAAGTAACAAAGAGGATTGATGAGGGCAGAGCAGTAGATGTGATCTATATGGACTTCAGTAAGGCGTTCGACAAGGTTCCCCATGGGAGACTGATTAGCAAGGTTAGGTCTCATGGAATACAGGGAAAACTAGCCATTTGGATACAGAACTGGCTCAAAGGTAAAAGACAGAGGGTGGTGGTGGAGGGTTGTTTTTCAGACTGGAGGCCTGTGACCAGTGGAGAGCCACAAGGATCGGTGCTGGGTCCTCTACTTTTTGTCATTTACATAAATGATTTGGATACGAGCATAAGAGGTAAAGTTAGTAAGTTTGCAGATGACACCAAAATTGGAGGAGTAGTGGACAGTGAAGAGGGTTACCTCAGATTATAACAGGATCTTGATCAGATGGGCCAATGGGCTGAAAAGTAAGTGGCAGATGGAGTTTAATTCAGATAAATGCGAGGTGCTGCATTTTGGGAAAGCAAATCTTAGCAGGACTTATACACTTAATGGTAAGGTCCTAGGTAGTGTTGCTGAACAAAGAGACCTTGGAGTACAGGTTCCTTGAAAGTGGAGTCACAGGTAGATCGGATACTGAAGAAGGCGTTTGGTATGCTTTCCTTTATTGATCAGAGTACTGAGTACAGGAGTTGGGAGGTCATGTTGGGCTGTACAGGACATTAGTTAGGCCACTGTTGGAATATTGCGTGCAATTCTGGTCTCCTTCCTATCGAAAAGATGTTATGAAACTTGAAAGGGTTCAGAAAAGATTTACAAGGATGTTGCCAGGGTTGGAGGATTTGAGTTATAGGGAGAGGCTGAACAGGCTGGGGCTGTTTTCCCTGGAGCGTCGGAGGCTGAGAGGTGATCTTATAGAGGTTTACAAAATTATGAGGGGCATGGATAGGATAAATAGGCAAAATCTTTTCCCTGGGGTCGGGGAGTCCAGAACTAGAGGGCATAGGTTTAGGGTGAGAAGGGAAAGATATAAAAGAGACCTAAGGGGCAACTTTATCACACAGAGGGAGGTGCGTGTATGGAATGAGCTGCCAGAGGAAGTGGTGGAGGCTGGTACAATTGCAACATTTAAGAGGCATTTGGATGGGTATATGAATAGGAAGGGTTTGGAGGGATATGGGCCGGGTGCTGGCAGGTGGGACTAGATTGGATTGGGATATCTGGTTGGCATGGACGGGTTGGACCGAAGGGTCTGTTTCCATGCTGTACATCTCTCTGACTCTATGACTGGGGAGACTTGCAGGAGCAATAGGGGTGTCATAGTAGGTAATTTTAATTTTCCTAATATAGACTGGGACTGCCGTACAGTGAAAGGCTTAGATAGGGTAGAATTCATTAAGTGCGTTCAGAGAAGTTTCCTCAAGCAGGAAATAGAGGGTCCTATTTGGGAAGGGGCAAAACTCGACCTACTCTTGGGAAGTAGGGCAGGACAGGTGGTGGAGGAGACAACGGCAGAGCACTTTAGGACCAGTGACCATAGTTCTATTAATTTTAAACTAGTTATGGAGAGGGACAAAACTGGTCCACAGGTTCAAGTTCTAAACTGGGGCAATGTGAACTTTGATGGAATTGGACAGGAGCTTGCAGGGATTGATTGGAGTCGTTTGTTTGCAGTCAAAGGGACCTCTGGCAGGTGGGAGGCCTTTAAAAGTGAGAGTTCAAGGTCTTTATGTTCCTGTGAGAGTGAAGGGCAAGGGAACCCTGGAAGACAAGATATATTGAGGTTTTGACCAGAAAAAAGGAGGCATGGCTCAAGTACAGTAGCTGGGATCAAGGGAATCCCTGAAGCTATACAGGGGATACAGGAGTTTGCGAAGGAAATTGGGAGGGTGAAAAGGGGGCATGAGACAGCCTTTGCTGAGAAGATTAGGGGGAATCCAAATAGGTTCTTTTAATATACTAAAGGAAAAAGAATAACTAGAGAGAGAAAATAGGACGCCTCAAGGACCAGAGTGGACATATATGTGTAGAATCACAGGAAATGGGCAAGGTCCTCAATAAATATTTCTCCTCTGTGCTTACCGTGGAGAAAAACATGAAGACTTGCGAACTTGGGGAAATTAGTGGTGATTAGAGGTTAGGTGAATTGGCCATGCTAATTTGCCCGTAGTGTTAGGTGAAGGGGTAAATGTAGGGGAATGGGTCTGGGTGGGTTGTGCTTCAGCGGGTCGGTGTGGACTTGTTGGGCCAAAGGGCCTGTTTCCACACTGTAAGTAATCTAATCTAATCATATCTTGGGGACAATCCATATCACAGTAGAGGAGTTGCTGGATGTATTAGAATGTACGAAGGTGGATAAATATCCATGAACGCTACAAGAGATTAGAGAAGAAATTGCGGGAGCCATGGCTAATATTTTTGCATCATCGTTAGCCACATGTGAGTCCTGGAAGACTGGAGGGTAGTGAATGTTGTGCCTTTATTCAAGATGGGCTGCAAAGAAAAACCTGGCAACTGTAGAGCAGTTAAGTCTAACATCTGTGGTGGGTAAGTTACTTGAGAAGATTCTGAGATGAGATATACATGCATTTAGAAAGACAGGATTTGATTAGGAATAGTCAACATGGCTTTGTGCATGGGAGATCATGCCTCACAAATTTGTTAGAATTTTTTGATGAAGTGACCAGGAAGGATGATGAGGGCAGGGTGATAGATGCTGCCTATACAGATTTTAGTAAGGTCTTTGATAAGGTTCCACATGGTAGGTTGCTCTGGAATGTTAGATCGCATGGAATCCAGGGGGAGCTGGCAAATTGGATTAACAACTGGCTTGATGGTAGGAGGCAGAGGGTAATAGTGAAAGGATGCTTATCAGAATGGAGGCCTGTGATTAATGAAGTGCTTCAGGGCTTAAATATATCAATGCCATTGTTAAATATATCAATGATTTGGATGACAATGTACAAGGCATGATTATTTGCAGATGACACTAAAATAGGTGGTATTGTGGACAGTGAGGAAGGGTAACAGAAATTGCAGCAGGAACTTGATCAGCTGGGGAAGTGGGCTGAGAATTGACAAATGAAGTTTCATTTAGATAAGTGTCAGCTCTTGCATTTTGGAAAGTCAAATCAAGGTAGGACTTTCATGGTGAATGATAAGGCCATAAGGAGTGTAGTGGAACATCAGACCATAAGATATGGGTGCAGAAATTAGGCCATTCAGCCCAATGAGTCTGCTCCACCATTCAATCATGGCTGATAAGTTTCTCAACCGATTCTTCTGCTTTCCCCCGTAACCCTTGATACTCAAGAACCTATCTATCTCAGTATTAAATGTTCTCAATGACTTGGCCTCCACAACCTTCTGTGGCAATGAATTCCACAGATTCACCACATTCTGGTTGAAGAAGTTTCTCCTTATCTCCAGCTAGAAGATCTTCCCTTTACTCGAAGGGCTTATGCCCGAAACGTCGATTCTCCTGTTCCCTGGATGCTGCCTGACCTGCTGCGCTTTTCCAGCAACACATTTTCAGCTCCAAGGCTATGCCCTTGAGTCCAAATCTCTCCTCCCAATGGAAACATCTTCCTAACATCTTCTCTGACCAGGCCATTCAGTATTCTGTATGTTTCAATTAGATTCCCCCTCCTCCTTCTAAACTCCATATAGACCCAGATTCCTCAAACGTTCCTCATATGTTAAGCTTTTCATTTCTGGGACCATTCTCGTGAACCTCCTCTGAACACACTTCAGGGCCAATTTTTCCCTCCTGAGACATAGGGCCAAAACTGCACACAATACTCCAAATGTGGTCTGGCCAGAGCCTTATAGAGCCTGCTTTCATATTCAAGTCCTCTCAAATTAATTGCTATCATTGCATTTGCCTTCCTAACGACTGACTCAACCTGCAAATTTACTTTGAGAGAATGCTGGACTAGAACTCCCAAAACTCTCTGTACTTCAGATTTCTGAATGTTCTCCCCATTTAGAAAATAGTCCATGCCTCTATTGTTCCTACTGTCAAAGGCCTTCATGAAGTCCAGGTAGATAGCATCCATTGGCTCTCCTTGGTCTAACCTGCTCATTACTTCCTCAAAGAGTTCTAGCAGATTTGTCAGGCATGATTTCCCCTTGCAGCGTAGGTTCACGAGGTCAATTCCTGGAATGGCGGGACTACCTTATGCTGAAAGACTGGAGCGACTCGGCTTGTATACCCTTGAGTTTAGAAGACTGAGAGGGGATCTGATTGAGACATATAAGATTATTAAAGGATTGGACACTCTGGAGGCAGGAAACATGTTTCCGCTGATGGGTGAGTGCCGAACCAGAGGACACAGCTTAAAAATACGGGGTAGACCATTTAGGACAGAGATGAGGAGAAACGTCTTCACCCAGAGAGTGGTGGCTGTGTGGAATGCTCTGCCCCAGAGGGCAGTGGAGGCCCAGTCTCTGGATTCATTTAAGAAAGAGTTGGATAGAGCTCTCAAGGATAGTGGAATCAAGGGTTATGGAGATAAGGCAGGAACAGGATACTGATTAAGGATGATCAGCCATGATCATATTGAATGGTGGTGCAAGCTCGAAGGGCAGAATGGCCTACTCCTGCACCTATTGTCTATTGATGAAACCATGCTGACTTTGCCCTATTATACCATATACTTCCAAGTATTTAGAAATCTCATCCTTCACAATGGATTCTAGGATCTTACCCTTGACCGAGGTTGGGAGAATCGGCCTGTCATTTTCTGTCTTCTGTCTTAGTCCCTTTTTAAATAGAGATGTCACGTTTGCGATTTTCCAATCCTCTGGAGCCCTCCTTTCTTCTAGTGATTCCTGAGAGATCACCATTACTGTCTTCAGCTATCTCCCTTCGAACTCTGGGTGTAGTCCATCTGGTCCAAGTGATTTATCCAACTTCAGGCCATTCAGTTTTTATAGCACCTTCTCCTTGGTGATGGCCACTGTATTCAGCTCTGCCCCCTCACTCACTTGAATTTTTGGGATATTACTTGTGTCTTCCACTGTGAAGACTGACGTGAAGTAATTGTTCAGTTCCTCAGCCATTTCCTTGTTCCCCACTACAATCTCTCCACTTTTGCCTCTCTTTTTGCCCTTTATGTATCTAAAGAAACTTTACAGTTTTCCTTTATATTACTGGCTAACTTACCCTCATATTTAATCTTCTCCCTCCTGATTTCTTTTTTGTTGCCTCTGTTGGTCTTTGTAAGCTTCCCAATCATCTGGTTTTCCAATGCCCATCACCACACAACACGCTTTAATCTTTTGTTTTTATGCTATAACCTGACTTCCCTAGTCAGCCATGGTTACCTCATCCTCCCTGCACCATGTTTCTTTTTCCTCAGAATGGATCTCTGCTGTGTTTCCTGAATTACCTCCAGAAACTCCTGCCATTGCTGTTCCACTGTCTTTTTCGCTAGGCTCCTCTCCCAGTCAATTCTACCCAGCTCCTCCCTCATGCCTCTGTAGTTGCCTTTATTCAGCTGTAATACCATTACCTCTGATTCTATCTTCTCCCTCTCAAATTGCAAAGTAAATTCAATCACATTATGATCACTGCCTCCAAAGGGTTCCTTCACCTTAAACTCTCTTTTCAAGTCTGCCTCATTGCACAACACTAAATCCAGTATTGCCTGTTCCCTCGTGGATCCACCACAAACTGCTCCAAAAAGCCATCTCATAGACTTTCCACAAATTCCTTTTGTTGCAATCCACTACCAACATGATTTTCCAGTCCACTTGCATATTGAAATCCTCCGTGATCACTGTAACTTTGCATTTCCTACACATCTTTTCTACCTCCTGGTGTATATTGCACCCCAGCTCCTAACACTGTTTGGAGGCCTATACGTAACTCCAACTATGGTTTTTTCACCTTTGCGGTTCCTTAATTCTACCCACATTGATTCTACACCATCTGACCGTACTTTGTTTCTTATTATTAATTTAATTTCATTGCTTACTAATAAGGCAATCCCACCCCTATGCCCACCTGTTTGATCGGATGCATAGGATAAAGGGAATCTAATCTAATCTAATCACATTTTACTGGGAAGCTCAGAGGGCGATCCATCACAGAATCTTGAATGTGACTGCTTAGGCCAGTGAGTTAGTTAAGAAGGCATAGAGGACCATACACATAGGCACAACCTTAAAAAAAAGGGCTGCATGGTGACTCAGTGGTTAGCACTGCTGCGTCACGGCACTAGGGTCCCAGGTTCAATTCCAGTCTCTGCGATTGTCTGTGTGGAGTTTGCACATTCTCCCCGTGTCTGCATGGGTTTCCTCCGGGTGCTCCAGTTTCCTTCCACAATCCAAAGATGTGCAGGTTAGATGAATTGGCCATACTAAATTGCCCATAGTGTTAGATGCATTAGTCAGAAGAAAATGGGTCTGGGTGGTTACTCTTTGGAGGGTCGGTGTGGACTGGTTGGGCCGAAGGGCCTGTTTCTGCACTGTAGGAAATCTAATCTAATCATATCCTTGAATACTCAGCTCCCAATCCTGATCCCCTTGTAGCCTCATCTCTGTAATGCTCACCACGTCATACCTGCTAATTTCGATCTGAGCCAGAAGCTCATTTCCCTTATTCCTTGTGCTGCATGCATTCAGAGATAACACCTCCCCCCACTCCCCCCACCCCCTCCCTCCCTCCCCACAACCCCCCATTTAATTTAAAGCCCTGTCTGCAGCCCTAGTTATGTAATTCGCTGGTCCCAGCACAGCTGAGATGAAGGCCGTCTCATTGGAAAAGGTCCTTTCTTCCCAGTACTGGTGCCAATGTCACACGAATTCAAACCCATTTCTCCCATACCAATCTTTGAACCATGCCTTTACCTGATTAATCTTATTGACTGTGTACCACAGGGACCTTGGAGTTCAGGTGTACGGTTCTCTGAAAGTGGAGTCATAGGTAGACAGGGCAGTGAAGGCATACTGGCCTTCATAAGTCAGGACACTGAGTACAGAAGTTGGAGAAGTTATGTTATAGGACATTGGTGAGGCTGCACTTGGAGTATTGTGTTCACTTTTGGTCACTTTGCTACAGGAAGGATGTTATTAAACTGGAAAGACAGCAGAAGAAATTTAGAAGGAGTTATAGGGAGAGGTTGGACAAGCTTGGACTTTTTTTTGTAAGAGTGTAGGAGACTGAGGGGAATCTTATAGAAGTGTATAAAATCATGAGAGGCATGGATAGGGTGAATACACTCAGTCTTTTTCCCAGGGGTTGGGGACTCAAGGACTGGAGGGCATCAATTTAAGGTTAGAGGGGAAAGAATAAAAGAAAATCCGATGGGCAACCATTTTACACAGAGAGTGGTTCGCATAGGGAATAAGCTGCTGGCAGAAGTGGTTGAGGCGGCTACATTAACAACATTTAAAAGGCATTTGGATTAATAATGGATAGGAAAGATTTAGAAGGACATGGTCCAAGTGCGGGGAAATGGCATTAGCGGGAATAGACATTTTGGTATGTATGTACCAGTTTGCACCAAAAGGCCTGTCACCGTGCTGTAGCATTCTATGACTCTGACTCACAGAAGGAAAGGTGCTTTCTAGCTCCATCTTGTCAAGACCAATCATGACCCTATACACTTCAATCAACCCTCATTCTTCTAAAGTCCAGTGGAAAAAAAGTCCAGTTTGTCCTACCCTTATAAGACAACCCACTCATTCCAGGCATTAATTGAGTAAATGTCTTCTGAACCACCTTGAATCTATTTACAGCTTTCATTAAATAAACAGCAAACAGTTCTTGAGATGTAGTCTTATCAAACTCTGTGTAACTGAAGGATAACATTTTTATTTTTATTTTCAACTCCTTTTGAAATAAATTATAGCATCCCATTAGTCAACTTGATTAAGTGCTGTACCCACATAGAACTTTTTATGACCCATTGTGATCCCTGTGGGACTCCATTCATCACATTTGTGGTCTTATTAGGCTGGGGAATCTAGGGTTATTGGGGGTAGATGGGAATGTGGAATTTGAAGTACCAACAGATCAGCCACAATTTTATTTAATGGCGAGCAGGCTTGAAGGGACAAATGGTTTACTTCTGCTCCTATTTTGTATGTTCATGTGTAAACTCTTCATTACCTGTTCTGCTGACATCCAGAATGATCCAATCCACACTCCATGCCTTTCCCGCCACAACGTGAATTTCTTTGTCATAAATAAATGGAAGTTTTCAAAGGAAATGAAAACAAAACCACCTAAAAACAATACAGTATTTCTGCAGACTTGGTGACCAAGGTGAATATTTAATTCCTGGACAACTCTCTGGGTTGACAACCCCACTTTTGGAGACAGCATATCTCAGGATATTAAAAATGCTGAAGTCATATATTTGTTTTCGTCTATTCAATTTAGTAGTCTGATTATCACTGGCTGCCCACTCATTTTCCTGAACTGCACTCCCTCTTATCATGGAATTATTCCCACACAGTAAGCAGTGAATATGCCAAAGCTCCAACCATAGCAATATATAATTTGAAGTGCTACATTTCTGATAAAATGCAAGTTAATGGAATATTAATAAATTGCAGCATTGCTTTACTCATTGCTCTGCCTTCTCAGTGATTATTTCCAATTTCCATTGTTGTCAATAAATTCCTGGGTAGTCACAACACTTAAGTTTTAAAAAATGACAAAAATACGAAGAGAGTGAAGGAAATTTCATTAAACAGTACATGAAATTGTAATTTTATATCTTAATTTTCTATGAATCGTGAAGTGTTGGTATCTCCCAAGAAACCATGGACAACCAGTGAATGTTGAAAAATGTGTTGCTGGAAAAGCGCAGCAGGTCAGGCAGCATCCAAGGAGCAGGAGAATCAACATTTCGGGCATAAGCCCTTCTTCAGGAAATCTTTAACCAGTGAATGTTACCTGTCCTACAGATGTTGATGCTTGACTGCTTAGCCTTATCATGTACATTGATGTAAATAAACAGCTTCCAAGCTCAACTATGAAAATAAGCATATATCTAGTATGATTCAGAACCAAAAAAAACTTTAATATAACAATAATTTTCAATATTAAGATTATCTGAAGATGTGTTACATTGAACTTTACAAAATGTTAAAACTACAGATGTGAAATTGGGTTAAATAGTGAAATATGTAATTGTGGGGACAGGGGGAAATTGGAAATCTCAGAGTTCAGGTGGGAATGGAACAGATCTGGAAAGAATAATTGTCTATTATTTTATCATGCTCCTACCAAACATTCCACTGAGAATGTGCAAACTCCACACAAACAGTTGCATGAGGTGGGAATTGAACCTCAGGCAACTGTCTGTGTGGATTTTGCACATTCTCCCCGTGTCTGTGTGGGTTTCCTCCGGGTGCTCCGGTTTCCACCCACAGTCCAAAAATGTGCAGGTTAGGTGAATTGGCCATGCTAAATTGTCCAGAGTGTTAGGTGAAGGGGTAAATGTAGGGGAATGGGTCTGGTGGGTATCTCTTTGGAGGGTCGGTTTGAACTTTTTGGCACGGTGGCACAGTGGTTAGCACTGCTGCCTCACAGCGCCAGAGACCCGGGTTCAATTCCCGACTCAGGCGACTGACTGTGTGGAGTTTGCACGTTCTCCCCGTGTCTGCGTGGGTTTCCTCCGGGTGCTCTGGTTTCCTCCCACAGTCCAAAGATGTGCAGGTCAGGTGAATTGGCCATGCTAAATTGCCCGTAGTGTTAAGTAAGCAGTAAATGTAGGGGAATGGGTGGGTTGTGCTTCGGCAGGTCAGTGTGGACTTGTTGGGCCGAAGGGCCTGTTTCCACACAGTAAGTAATCTAATCTAATCTAATCTAAACTGGCATGGTACACAATATAGATTAGATTTTTTTTTTAGATTACATTACACCAGAGCAATCTTCATACACCTTATGAATAGGAGGAGCCCATTCAGCCCCTAAGTTTGTTCTGACTTCAATACATCATGACTGATCTGTATCTTAACACTATTAACCCACCCGGGATCCATAACTCTGAATACTCTTACTTGATCAAAATCTATCAACCTCAATTTTGACATGTTCAACTGATTCCCATTATCAACAGCTTTTCAGGGGACGTCAGTTCCAGATTTCCACTCCCCTTCTGTGAAGACTTGCGTCCTGACATCAGACAGTCTGATGTTTTGCATTCAGACACCATGGTCTCCACAAGTTATGATAATTTAGTACCAATGAGTAATGTATGTTTGTGATCATGTATTTCAGACATATTTGCTTCACAACTAACCCTTGTTTACTCTCCTGCACAATTAGATAAGAGACATCCATGTATGCATGCATGTGATATTGGTGAGCATTCTTGACATTAATAATAGAATGGTGTAAAAATTAATAAAACAGGAAAAACTACTGATAAAATAAAGGCTATTCCATTTGTGATTTCACAGAATCATCAATATTGTGGAATTCAAGCCTTAAAAGTACCAGGAAAATTGACAGAATACATTGTATTTACTTTGTAGTTACTGAACCTGATATTGTCACCAATGTGACATCAATATCCCAACTGTTATCAAAGAGTGCAGAGTAATTAACCTGCCAACAAAGTAACAGTAGTCGGCCAATGAGCCCGTCGAGCCTTGTCAGCCAGTTACTATAATCACCGCACTGCCTGGATGCATGGATTTAAGTATTTAGATGAGAAGAGTTGTGTCTTTTATACAGCAAATTGTTGTGGCAGCTCACGGAGGCTGCCTCTTCACCTCGCCTCACTCATGTGGAGTTTTGCCCCTCACTCTACAACAAACCAATTCTCTCTCTGTCTCTAGTAGAGACAGATGCCCACTGTACTTTTGGATGAAAGAAAATTACCTAGCTACTATGATGTGGAATGAGCCAGGAGATCAACCCTGGTTCAGAACTTCAAAATGAGGTGTCAACCTGGTGAAGCTACCAAGCAAGACTTCTTGCATGCCAAACAGCATAAGCAACTGATAGACAGAGCTAAGCGATGCCACAACCAATGGATCAGATTTCAGCTCTGCAGTCCTGGAATATCCATTCGTAAATGATGGTGGACAATTAAACAACTCACTATCCCCTGATGATGTACAGAGAGGCATTGCGTGCCAATACCAGATCTTGCTTGGGATCATAATGTGCCATTAGAGATCAATAGCTGTTTCTTCACTTCCCTGAAAGCTATGGTTTGGCTATGCATCCATTTCCAAGACTGATCCTTTTTCAAGAGTTGATGCAAAGGTGCCAGAATGGAGGTCACTTGGGGTGGCTGGAACACATATTTTTCCCTTCTAAGTTGTACGCCTGCCTGGGAAAAACATCTAAGTACTATGCCCAAGTTCTCTAAGTGGTCTTCCCTGTTATTGGCACAACATCCAGATAAATGACGACCTGGGGTAGACCTTGTAAATAGTTCTCCATCTGCTGAAAAATTGCACAAGCTGATGATATCCCAAATGGCAGTCTCATATATTGGTACAAACCCTTAAGGGTATTAATTGTAGCATACTTCTGGGAATCCTTATCTAACTGCAATTGCAATTCTGCAAGGCTCATATCCAGCTTGGTAAAGGACAGCCCCTCTTGCCAGCTTTGCATATAAATCCTCTATGTGACAGATTTGGGTATTTATTCAGCTTTGAAAAGTGGTTTACCGTTTGTTTAAAATCCCCACAAAGGCAAACCGACCCGTCAGGCTTCACAATCGGTACAACCGGTGCTACCTATTCCGCAAACTGGACTGGTTCGATGATTCCTTTGATTTTCAGACTTCCGATTTCTGCGTCTAGTTTTGCCCACAGGGTAAATGTCACTGAGTTGGCTTTGCAGAATCGTGGAATTACTTTCTGGTCCACATGCAAGGTGGCCTGAACTTCTTTGATAGTCCCTTGGCCTTCCTGAAAAACTTCCGGGTATTTTTAATTAGGACTTCACTCAGGAAGCCATTTTCTTATTGAAAATTGTTAAGCCAATCAAGTCAAACCCTTCTCAACCAATTTCACTCCATCAACCTTGGACCCAAGCCTTTAATACAATCAGTGGGAACTGAACCAGCTACTTCTCCTAAGAGTCCAGAGATAAAGTTGTACCCTAGGAAAGGTTCCCCAGTTTTGGCTGTCAGTCTGGCAGATGTCTTGCTCAAACTTACGGTTTGGAGTACAGAGTGAATTTTGATAAAAATTGGTTCTGCGATCACTGAAATGGCTGTCCAGTATTGATGTCCATTAGTATGATCATGTAACCAGATGTTTATTTTGAGTGTTTCTGATTTGGAAGTTGCTAAGCAATTTAACTGTTCCAAACCAGATGCAGATATACTTTCCAGAGTGTGCACTGTTCTGGATACCAGCCTAGGAGTTCTCTTACTCAATTTAGATCCAGTGGGACTCTTGCTGACTCGAGTTCGGCATACCGGCTGCAACTCCAATGGCTTGCCGACCCGGATCCTGAAGAAAATTTTACCCATTTGCCTGTGGCTTGGCTTTGATTTGACGTTTTGCAATGAGCTGACCGTGGGGCCCTCTGTTTAGGATATATTCTGAGTGAGGCTGTGCAATTGCCTTTACTCAAGTGATGTTCCCCAAGCTCAGTTGGCCTGTTGAGGTGTCCACTTCTATTACAATACCCTGCAGCTCATATGCTCTACTTGCTGTATATTCCAATGATAAAGCCAGTTGTGTTGCCTGCTTGAAGTCCAGTTGGGCTTCAGCTAGTAGGCGCTTCTGCATGGTTACGTCATTAATCCCACATACCAAACAGCTTCTCAGCATCTCATTAAGGGTTAAAGAGAAGTTACATGGCTCTGCCAATCAAGTAAAACCAATAGCGTCTGAGAATTAGAGGAGACTTTGGGTTGTAATATCCCTGAAATAAATCTGTCAATTCTTGGAAGGTTTTAGTATCTGGTGTCTCAGGAAATGTTAGGCTCCTAATAGCCAAAAAGCTGGAGTCCATTAGTCAGGAGAATAACTTGTTGCTTTTCACCTGCCCCAGTGCCCTTTGCCCAGAAAATTATGCGTTCCTTCCTTATACTGGGCCCAGTCTTCCACAGCAGCTTTCCAAATAACAGAATGATGCCAGAAATGAATACCCAACTCAAAGATGACTGTTGCAAACGAATGTCTTCAGGAGTGTCTTTTTCCTCTCGTTGCCACTGAAATAACTCCATGGAGGGTGATATCCTGTCACCAATTCACCCTTTATTCACATGTGGAGAGTCTTGACACTGATCCAGTTCCCTCAGAGCCAGCTGTCAGAGTGAACAGGATGTCTGACACTCCCAACAGCACCATATTCTATGTGATCCACCTGGCTGACATCATTACAACCACTACATGAGGTATATTTTTAAGGTGAGAGGAGAAAGACTTAAAAGGGACCTGAGGGGCAACATTTTCACACAGAGGGTTGTTCGTATGTGGAATGAACTGCCAAAGGAAGTGGTAGATACAGGTACAGAAACAACCTTTAAAATACATTTGGACAGGTACATGAATAGGAAAGGTTTAGAGGAATATGGATCAAATGCAGGCAAGTGGAGCTAGTTTTGTTTGGGAAACTTGTTCAACAAGGACAAATTGGACCAAAGGGTCAGTGTCTATTTCCTCTCGTTGCCACTGAAATAACTCCATGGAGGCTGATGTCCTGTCACCAATTCACCCTTTATTCACATGTGGAGAGTCTTGACATCCATGCTGTATGACTCTCTGATGATGTTTCCATTGCTTCCTTTCCCAATTACTGGAAATCCCTGCCCTTTAGTTCTCATTTCTTCCATCAATGACAGCAGTTATCCCCGACATTCTTTGTCCAGTCTCCTCATGACCTCTATGAAATCTCCTCTCAACAAAACTTCTCAAAGGAAACAGTCCCAACTTCCCTAATCTCATTATGTAACAGTAGTTACCATACATACTCATGCAATAATCAAGTTTCAAAGATTAAATTTTTAATCAAAAAGTAGGTGCCTGATTTTTACACAAGTAACATTTTGAAGAGGTTCAAATCTGCCCTTTCCCATCATCTCACTATCACAGAGTTGTCAGTTGTGTCAACTCTACACCCAAAAGGTGTAGAGCAAAGGACTCAAAAATATGTGCATATAATTCAATCCTCCCTTCAATAGTTTGTTATTCTATGGTACTGTCAGGTAAGCATACACTAGTTTGACTTGAGCAACAAGAGGGTGGAAAGTACAAAGAGTTTGAATGTTTTGGATAAGTCAGGATTGACTGAAGGTGGAGTAGATGACAAATGAACTATTGTTTGGCAGAAGAGTCAACTTTTGCACGAGATCGAAAATGGTCCTTGATGTAAAGAAAATTAGCAGGGCTGTGGGAAATGAAGGCAAGTCAAGCTCATCAGAAAGCTTATTCCAAGAGACAGAATAGGCATTAAGAGCAGATGGCATTCTTTTGTGCTTAAAGATTCTGGAATTCTCTGACTGATCATAAGAAATGCTACATGAGATTAACTAGCTAATTCAACACAGACAACTTATTGATTTAGCAGAGTTAGTATTTTGAGTCCAGTGACCCTGTTCTGAAGAAGCATGACTGGACTAAAAATGTTAACTCTGCTTTCTGTCCATAGATGTCCATAGATGCTGCCAGACCTCCAGAAATTTCTGCTTAACTCAGAGATAAAGCCTGGATCTAAGGGAATCATTATCTCTACTCATTCTTCAGTCTGTAGATGGAGACAAGGAGTTCTACTCTAGCTTCCAAGGGAGCAGATGTATTTATACCAGGTCATAGTGTCATAGAGATGTACAGCATGGAAACAGACCCTTCGGTCCAACCCCTCCATGCCGACCAGATATCCCAACCCAATCTAGTCCCACCTGCCAGCACCCGGCCCATATCGCTCCAAACCCTTCCCATTCATATACCCATCCAAATGCCTCTTAAATGTTGCAATTGTACCAGCCTCCACTACTTCCTCTGGCAGCTCATTCCATACATGTACCACTCTCTTTGTGAAAATGTTGCCCCGTAAGTCTCTTTTATATCTTACCCCTCTCATCCTAAACCTATGCCCTCTAGTTCTGGACTCCCCGACCCTAGGGAAAAGACTTTGCCTATTTACCCTATCCATGCCCCTCATAATTTTGCAAACCTCTATAAGGTCACCCCTCAGCCTCCGACACTCCAGGGAAAACAGCCCCAGACTGTTCAGCCTCTCCCTATAGCTCAAATCCTCCAATCCTGGCAACATCCTTGTAAATCTTTTCTGAACCCTTTCAAGGTTCACAACATCTTTCCAATAGGATAGAATTGCATGCAATATTCCAACAGTGGCCTAACTAAAGTTCTCATAATTATGCCTGACTAAATGTAGTTGCACTTATTGCTATCATGCAATAAATATCATCTTGTTTTCTCCGAGTAATGCCAACTTATCGAGACTCAATGGTGGTGCATGTCCTACCACTGGTCATGAGAAAGCAGATTAAGGAGGATTGGTGGCAGAGAACTACCATAAATAGCAAAGCAGGTTACCATTTCTGGAGATGGGCTGGCCATCCTTATCCACTAAGAACCCTCCAATTCCCACTTCAGCAGCAAGAGGGTGGTAAGTACAAAGGCTTTTCCATCCACACACCCTGCTTCTGGTAAAGACTCCATTGCATTCTTCCAGTTTCTCTGGCTCTAGGTATCTGTTATTATGAAGCCACATTCTGCAGAGGAGCCTCAGAGATGTCCATCTTTTACCTAAGCTGTGGATTCCCTGCCACCATGGTTGACAGAGCACTTAGCCATGTCTTACCTATTTCCTGCACTTCTCCCCTCACTTTTCTCATCTCTCCCACTACCGAGAAGATCCCCCTAGTCCTCACTTTGCACACCACCAGCATTTACATCCAGAAGATCATAAGCCACCACTTCTGCTAGTGGGATATCAGGACCAAATACATATTCCCTTCCCTCCCATATCAGCATTTTGCAGACACCATTCCCTCGGGGACACCCTGGCCCACTACTCCACTCCCAACACCTCCTTGCACCTCCATAGCACCTTCCATGCAATTGGAGCTGCAACAATTACCCATTTACTTCATCCCTCCTCACTATCCTAGGCTCCAGACACACCTTCCAGGTGAAGCAGCAAATTACCTGCACCTCACTCAATCTGGTCTACTGTCTTCACTGCTCACAATGTGGTCTCTTCTGTATTGAGGAGATCAACCGCAGACTGGGTGACCACTTTGCAGAACACCAATGTTCTGTCCACAAAAATGATCATTCGCTTCCAGTTGTCCACAACTTAAATACATGTCTGTGTCTTGGGCTTGCTGCAGTAGTCTAGCAAGGCTGAGTGCAAGCTGGAAAAGCAGCATTTCATTTTCCATCTGGAGGCCCTGCAGCCTTTTGGACTCAATATCAAGTTTAATAATTTGAGAACCTGAACATTTTTTTCCAGGTCCTTTACCCTACACCCCATACCCTACCCCAGGCCTTGTCATGACGTAGCGAGAGTGAGGACTGCAGATGCTGGAAATCAGATTCAAGATTACAGTCATGCTGGAAAAGCACAGCAGGTCATGCAGCATCCTAGGAGCAGGAGACTCAACGTTTCGGGCAAAAGCCGTTCATCAGGAATGAGGCAGGGAGCCTCTGGAGAGGAGAGATAAATAGGATGGGTGGGGTTGGGGAGAAGGTAGCTGAGAGTACAATAGGTGGATGGAGGTGGGGATGAAGGTGATAGGTCAGAGAGGAGGGTGGAATGGAGTGGTGGGAAGGAAGATTGGCAGGTAGGACAGGTCATGGGGACGGTGCTGAGCTGGAAGGTTGGAACTGGGGTAAGGTGGGGGGAGGGGAAATGAGAAAACTGGTGAAGTCCACATTGATGCCTTGGGGTTGAAGTGTTCTGAGGCAGAAGCTGAGGCATTCTTCCTCCAGGCGTTGGGTGGAGAGGGAGTTGCAGTGGAGGAGGCCCAGGACCTGCATATCCTTGGCAGAGTGGAAGGAGAAGTTGAAATGTTCAGCCATGGGTCGGTGGGGTTGATTGGTGCGGGTGTCCCGGAGATGTTCCCTGCGAGAAGGCGTTCAATCTCCCCAGTGTAGAGGAGACCACATTGGGAGCAATGGATACAATAAATGACATTGGTGGATTGGAAGGCTCCTTTGGGGCCTTGGATGGAGGTGAGGAGGCAGGTTTTGCAATTCCTGCAGTGGCAGGGGAAGGTGCCAGGACAGGAGGGTGGTTTGTTGGGGGGCGTGGACCTTGACCAGTTTGTCACGGAGGGAACAGTCTTTGCGGAAAGCAGATAGGGGTGGTGGGGAGGGAAATATATCCCTGGTGGTGTGGTCCGTTGGTAGGTGGCGGAAATGTCGGCGGATGATGCAGTTTGTGCAGAGGTTGGTAGGGTGGAAGGTGAGGACCAGGAGGTTCTGTCCTTGAGGTTCTGTCCTTGTTGTGGTTGGAGGGGTGGGGTTCAAGGGCGGGGGCTCCGGAACGTGGATGAGATGCGTTGGAGGGCACCTTCAACTACATGGAAAGGGAAATTCAGTCTTTAAAGAAGGAGGCCATCTGGTGTGTTCTATGGTGGAACTGGTCCTCCTGGGAGCAGATACGGCGGAGGCAGAGGAATTAGGAATACGGGATAGCAGTTTTGCAGGAGGTAGGGTTGGAAGAGGTGTAATCCAAGTAGCTGTGTGAGTCAGTGGGTTTGTAAAAAATGTCAGTGTTAAGTCGGTCGTCATTGATGGAGATGGAGAAGTCAGGAAGGGAAGGGAGGTGTCTGAGATGGTCCAGGTGAATTTAAGGTCAGGATGGAATGTGTTAGTGAAGTTGATGAACTGTTTACCTCCTTACGGAAGCATGAGGTGGCGCCAATGCAGTCATCAATGTAGCGGAGGAAGAGGTGAGGAGTGGTGCCAGTGTAACTACGGAAGACGGACTGTTCTATGTAGCCAGCAAAGAGACAGGCATAGCTGGGGCCCATGCGGGTGTCCATGGCCAACCCTTTCATCTGGAAGAAGTGGGAGGATTCAAAGGAGAAATTGTTAAGGGTGAGGATCAGTTCAGCCAAACGAATGAGAATGTCAGTGGAAGGGGTTTGTTGGGGGGCGTGGACGTGACCAGGTAGTCACAGAGGGAACAGTGTTTGTGGAAAGCAGATAGGGGTGGGGAGGGAAATACATCCCTGGTGGTGGGGTCTGTGTGTAGGTGGCGGAAATGTTGGCAGATGATGCGGCTTATGCGGAGGTTTATCCGGGACACCCGCATCAATCAACCCCACCGCCCCATGGCCGAACATTTCCCCTCCCACTCTGCTGAGGACATGCAGGTCCTGGGCCTCCCCCACCGCAACTCCCTCACCATCCGATGCCTGCAGGAAGAATGCCTCATCTTCTGCCTCGGAACACTTCAACCCCAAGGCATCAATCTGGACTTCACCAGTTTCCTCATTTCCCCTTCCCCCACCTTACCAACCTGCCAGCTCAGAACCATCCCCATGACCTGTCCTACCTGCTAATCTTCCAGTCCACCCTCCTCTCCGACCTATCATCTTCATCCCCACCTCCATCCACCTATTGTACTCTTAGCTACCTTCTCCCCAGCCCCACCCCCCTCCCATTCATCTCCATCCCAAAGGCTCCCTGCCTCATTCCTGATGAAGAGCTTTTGCCCAAAACGATAATTTTCCTGCTCCTCGGATGCTGCCTGACCTGCTGTGCTTTTCCAGCATCACTCTAATCTTGACTTGTCATGACATTTTCAGCCACTTATGATCCCCATTAGAAGCTTTTCTTTCTCCCCAGCATGATGTCATCCAGACATTTATGTACATAACAGTCACACTCTCTCTCTCTGGGATCCTTCTAACTCCAGGCGAGACTGCTACGCACTGCAGTACTTCAGCACCTTTAAAGTCAGTGCTTGCATGGAAATGTATTGTTAGATCTTATTCACTTTCATATCCCCTCCACCCCACGCCCCTCAGTCTTCAGCATGTATGCTACCTTTTCTGAGTTATTATCAGTTCTAAAGAAGAGTCACTGGAGTTGAAAAGTTAACTCTGTTTTCTCTCCATGGAAACTGCTAGACTTGCTGAGTTCCTCTGGCATTTTCTGTTTCTGTTTCAGATTTCCAGCATCTTTGATTTATTTATCAGATTCAATTCTGAGTCAGATGTTATGGCTTTGAGTTCCACTCTACAAAAGACTCAAGTGTAAAATTCAGACTGAATCAGTCCAATAGTGAGGCACTATCAGGGGTGCTGCTTTGCAGGTGATATGTTAAGCTATTTTCCATCTTAGGTGGATATAAATGATCCTATGTTAATAGTTGAGGTGTGGAGCTTAGTAAGGATTGGACACAAAGGCAAGGATTTTAAAATCGATGCTGTCAGGCTGGGAGCCAACATAGGACAGTGAGCATAGCTACAGGTGATGGGGAAACAAGATTTGATGAAGGTCAGGAAATGGGTAGCAGGGTTTTATAGGAGATGCAAATTTTGCTGAAGGTTGAGTATGGGAGGAGACTATTGGAATAATAATGCGAGAGTAACTAATAAGGTTATGTCCCTCTCGCTTGATTCAGAGGCAATTAGCAGAATGTTGGGTTTCCTAATGGACATCTGGCTGTCCAAACAAAATGCACAATCCTTGAAAACATCATCACAAAACACATTCATTAAGCGATTCGACATTCCAAAGAAATAAGCAGTATGCTAAGTTCCAGTTCACTGCACCACACTAACATTGAGGCAACAAATGTATCTAACTTGTGTTTAAGGGATTAAAAACTGCAATTAATTTTGTCTCACAAGACACTGTGGAGTAACATGGACTCTGATTCATCACCACATCGAACAAATCAGAAAACACTTCTGGCAGCTGCAATTCCGCGTGTAATTAAATCAAAACACCTGGCATTTTGTTACTTTGCTTCAGCAGAATTACGACTGCTTTGTTTGATCCCTAATGTACTGTATTTTGCAATAATAATAATGATGACTGACAGTACCTCTTTGATTGAGTGTATTGTTAGCTGTACTTGCATCAAGGTATACTTCCTCTTAGGTTTGTAATGACAACTGGAAAGCTGGAATTCATGGCCTGTATTGCTATAATTATTGCTTTGTTTCCAATGTCACACTACAATTTGCGCAGTCTAATCGGTCCATTTTCTTTAGCTTTCTTCATACTGAGAATTAATTGCCAATCAATAAACCTAACAATACATTTCCATGCAAGCACTGACTTTAAAGGTGCTGAAGTACTGCAGTGGGTAGCACTCTCACCTGGAGTTAGAAAATTATAGGTTCAAGTCTCAGTCCAAAGATAAGATCCTGGCTGACAGTCTTAGTGCAGTACTGAAGGATGTCTGCACCCTCACAGGTGAGATGTTAAAGCGGGGCCCAGTTTTCCCTATCAGCTGAATATAAAAGATGCCATGAGAACATTTCAAAGAACAGCAGGAAATTTCTCCCTTGGTAAATATTTATCCCTGAAAATAGATCAAGTATCTTAAAAGCAGATTATCCAGTTATTTTCTGATTACTGTTTATATGATCTTGCTGTGTTATGTTTCTCACATTGCAACAGTTGCTACATCTTCTAAAAAGTACCTTGTTGGCTAGAAAACACTTTGCAACATCATGAGACTGTTCAAGGTGCTCTCAGCCTTACTTAAAGAATTCTAGGGAGTAGCATCAAGCCTTCATTTCACTGCTCTAAGTTTGGCTGCAAATAATCTGAATTACTTGTTATATGGGTACTTGTGTTGAGCAGTAAAACCATTGTTTTTCTTTTTTATCTCACTGACATCATGTTCAACTAGAAATATGAGGACAGATTCACTCGTGTAAAATTCAGACTGAATCAGTCCAATAGTGAGGCACTATCAGAGGTCCTGCTTTGCAGGTGGTATGTTAAACTATTTTCCACCTTAGGTGGATGTAAATGATCCTATGTCAATATTTGAGGTGTGGAGCTTAGTAAGGATTGGACAGAAAGGCAAGGATTTTAAAATTGATGCTCTGTCAGGCTGGGAGCCAATGTAGGACAGTGAGCATAGCTACAGGTGATGGGGAAACAAGATTTGGTGAAGCTCAGGAAATAGGTAGCAGGGTTTTATAGGAGATGCAAATTTTGCTGAAGGTTGAGTGTGGGAGGAGACCATTGGATTAATAATGCTAGAGGAACGCTAGATGTGTTCTCTAATGAAAGAACTGAATAAACTTTACAAGAGTTCATGCCTTACATGTAGCCAACGTTTTTCAAATAATTGCATTCACATTGCTTATGATTTTCCAGCCAATGAATTGAATTGAATTTATTGTCACGTGTACAGAGGCACAGTGAAAAGCTTTGTCTTGTGAGCAATACAGGCAGATCACAGAGTTAAGTAGCATAACTGGTAAATATAATAGGTAAACAGCAGCAAAAACAAAAACACAGGTACATGCGAATGTTAAGAGTTTGTGAGTCCATTCAGTATTCTAACAACAGTAAGGTGAAAACTGTTACGAAACCCGCTGGTGTGTGTTCTGTACCTTCTCCCCGATGGTAGAGGTTGTAGAAAAACATTGCCAGGGTGGGATGGATCTTTGAGAATGCTAGCGACCTTTCCTTGACAGCAGGCTTGGTAGATGGTTTCTACAGATGGGAGGTTGGCCTTTGTGATTGTCACCACTTTCTGTAACCGTCTCCGATCTTGAATGGTACAGTTGCCATATCAGGTAGTGATACATCCAGACAGAATGCTCTCAATGGCGCACCTATAAAAATTTGCAAGGGTATTCGCCATCATGTCAAATTTCCTCAGCTGCCTGAGGAAGAAAAGAAGTTGTTGGGCCTTTGTAACTGGTGCGTCCACATGAAGAGTCCAAGAAAGCTGGTTGTGGATAACCACCCCCAGGAGCTTGACACTCTCCACTCGTTCCATCTCTGGGCTGTTAATGTGTAGGGGGATATGAGTAACATCAATGATTTCCATCGGAGTAAAAGTGGGGCAATAAGTTTATAATTATTCAGAATATGCTAATTCTGAAAGTCACAGGAGCCACTCTTAACTTTGAAGAATAAGATGTGTTCTTACTGAGACATGCAAGAAGCTGAGAGGGCTTGGCCGAATGTTTCATCTGTGGGAGAGACTGAAACTGGGGGAGCACAATTTAAAACTAAGGGACTTCTGTTTAATACAGAAAAGATGAATTTTTTTTTCTCTCAAGACTGTTATTCATCTGTGGGAATTCTCTTTACCAGTGAGAGATGGAGGCAGATTTAGTAAATATTTTTATTGCAGAGGTAGATTCTTGAGAAACAAGGAAGTTAACGGCATCAAATTAAGTGGGAATATGAATTAAAAAAAAACTATAGAAATGATCCATAAGAGTATAGTCTTAAGGTCACATTCATGATCTAACTGAATGGTGGAGCAGGCTGCAAGAGTCAAATGCTAATTCATATGTTTGTATGTTTGACCACAACAGACAATGGATTCATTGATCACATGTTGCTAGCAAGGAACTGCCTTCAAGAGTGTTGATTTCAGAATCCACACCACCATACTGTAGCCAGATCTGGTAATCATTTTCTTAAGAATATAACAATAATTTAGTCATACAAAGAAGTGGCTCATTATTGTTGGTATTGTGATCAGAGGGTGCATGTTTTCTCCTTTTTAAAATCATTTAAATCTATTTAAAGGTCTTAAGAATAACAGAAGATTAAAGTTAACATTTGATAGTCCACAGTTACGATGATCATAACGACATACATGAACCACAGTTACATATGAATACGTGTTGTTGCCTATTCTACACTAGATTTGCGAGCTACTCTGCAGTTCTACAATTCTGCATACAAAAAATTCAAACTGTCCTTAAATGGTGGCATGAATAAGGTGAGATGCATGTGACTGTCCTTGATATCAAAGCAGCATAACCAAAAGTGGCATTAAGGTGCATAGTAAAGCTGAAATTTACTAGTGATTGTCCTAGATTTAGTGCCCCTAGTTCTACTAACAAGTGTCATGACTTACTTGGGGTAAGTGCACTGATAATTGCGCCCCACTGTTCCACAGTTGTTACAAAATGTATAAATCCTAGTGAGACCACCAGAATGACCAATTTGCCCAACTGACTGCTACTCAGGAAAAAGGAAATTCAGAGTTCTTCAGTAATAAAAAAAAATTGTAATACCCATATCTTTAACAAGAATAGTGAAAGGAAAGGATTTCTATTTATGCAATTTAAACCATACCCCTTCAAAACCTCAAACACACATCAATTCAGTCACAATTAAGGCAGATAAGATAAAAATAATTTAACATATATACCACAGATTGAAAAGAATACATGTGGGGTAAACACATTTCCAAAGATGAAAAGTCCAGACCATGAAGCGCAATATTATTTTCTTCAGAATCCTTCTCATTTTTGCAATGATGAGATGTTGTTGACTGCAGGGTGAGGATCCTCCTTCAACTCAATGGTTGAACAGATAAATTTGGGTCTTTTGTACAAATTTGTTTTTTAATCTTTCTTGGGATTTCTGTCTTTTTCACCATATGGAGGGAGAGCAAGAGTGGCATGCTTTCTGTCCAACACCGGCAGTCCAACACCGGCATCTCTGAATCATGTCTGCAGGTTGTGGACTTGTTTTCCCTCTTTGCAGCAACACATTTTCATATCAGAAAAGGGGAAAAGGAAGGAAGTGGAGTTGAGGATCATCAGATCATTGAATGGCAGAGCAGACTTATGTGATGAATGACATATGGTGTTAAGAAGGCATACGGTCTGTAGAGGGTTTGAGTTCCAGAGCCACAATATCATGCTGCAACTATACAAAACGCTGGTGCGGCCACACTTGGAATATTGTGTACAGTTCTGGTCCCCATATTTCGGGAAGGATGTGAAAGTATTGGAAAAGGTGCAGAGGAGATTTACCAGGATGTTGCCTGGTCTGGAGGGGAGGTCTTATGAGGAAAGGTTGAGAAACTTGGGTGTGTTCTCATTGGAAAGAAGAAGGCTAAGAGGGGATTTGATAGAGACATACAAGATGATTAGAGGATTAGATAGGGTAGATAGTGCAAGTCTTTTTCCTGGGATGATGACGTCAGCTTGTACGAGGGGGCATAACTACAAATTGAGGGGTGATAGATTTAATACAGCTGTCAGAGGCAGGTTCTTTACACAGACAGTGGTAAGGGTGTGGAATGCCCTACCTTCTAATGTAGTCAACTCAGCCACATTAGGGAGATTTAAACAATCCGTAGGTAAACACATGGATGATTTTGGGATAGTGTGGGGGGACGAGCTGAGAATATTTCACAGGTCGGCGCAACATCGAGGGCCAAAAGGCCTGTTCTGCGGCCTCGATAATCTCCTGACCTTCTTCCATTAAAGCCTGCTTGCATAAGTTTCAAAAATGCCTCTTACTTCCCTTACTGTGTAAGTATATGTGGTGTGTTTGTGATAAAATTATATGGCTTTCATGCACATGGTGTTTGTGCAGATGCTGGAAATCAGAATTGAGAGTGTGGTACTGGAAAAGCACAGCAGGTCAGGCAGCATCAGAGGTGCAGGAGACTTGACGTTTCAGGCAAAAGTCCTTCTTCCTGATGAAGGGCCCCTGCCTAAAATGTCGATTCTCCTGCTCCTCGGATGCTGCATGACCTGCTGTGCTTTTCCAGCACCACACTCTCAATTCTGATCTCCAGCATCTGCAGTCCTCACTTTCTCCTGCTTGTCCAGATAATCAGCAGCTAGACTGCTAAAAATCCATGAACCCTACATAATAAAACCTTGCGGCAAGATTCAACAAGACAGACTCTACAGTCAATAGTAAAACCATTTCAGACCTGGTAAGAGAAGTGCAGCAGTGGGAGGGAGTTTCGAACTCCCTGAACTTAGAGTATCAGTTATTCCAATACAATTACAGATTGTGTCAAATGGTCATCTGTAAGAGCAGTCAAGATTAATCATCATCAGACCGTGAGTAAAGTTAAAACCTTGGTAGTTAAAGAAATTTCTTTAAAAATTGCATCATTTACAGGCTGGGAAGCAAGAAATAAGAGAAATACTTACAACTCAAATCGAACATTTCTGCCAGAACAAGCAGGCATCACAAAGCACAGCATTTCTGATAGCACCATGTGGTACAGCATATGTACAAACACCATGTGCATGAAAGCCATATAATTTTATCACAAACACACCACATATACTTACACAGTAAGGGAAGTAAGAGGCATTTTTGAAACTTATGCAAGCAGGCTTTAATGGAAGAAGGTCAGGAGATTATCGAGGCCGCAGAGAAGAATCATGGGAATCATCTAAGAAAACCCGTTAAAGGAACAAGATTCATCTGATTGAGTTGCAGATAGTGGGAATCATTCACTGAGAGTGTGATTTGAATGGAAATTATTTACTAAAACTACCATCAGAAAGGTTTATTCAGTGAAGCAGTTTGGGAAGTGGGAATCATTTTTTAATGTACTTTGTGGAATTCACCCAGAGAAAGTTGCAAAATGGTGGGAATTTTTTATTTTATGTCCAATTTGATCACAGCCATCGGGAAAATCTCCAGTAAAGGAGTACAAGCAGCAGCATTGCTATATACTGTAAAATTAAAATTCTTAAAAGCAAGCGGCATGGTGGCACAGTGGTTAGCACTGCTGCCTCACAGCGCTGGAGACCCGGGTTCAATTCCCGCCTCAGGCGACTGACTGTGTGGAGTTTGCACGTTCTCCCCGTGTCTGCGTGGGTTTCCTCCAGGTGCTCCGGTTTCCTCCCACAGTCCTGTAGTGTTAGGTAAGGGGTAAATGTAGGGGTATGGGTGGGTTGCGCTTCGGCGGGTCGGTGTGGACTTGTTGGGCCGAAGGGCCTGTTTCCACACTGTAATGTAATCTAATCTAATCAAGCAAAATCTTCATTCTAGGAAGACATGAAGAAATATTGCTGGTAAAATTTATTTTTAGAGATGGTCTAACAAGAACAATTTCAAGCATCTTGAAGAAAATGATTCCTATAAACAGAACAGCTTCCAAATTATGTACTATTATCAAAAGCTGAACCAGTTAACATTCTTCTATATAGATTTAGGAATCTAGCTGCTAATGTTTTGCTTCCCAAGGTGTTAAGGAATGAACAGATACCTTTAATGAAGTACTGACAGTCTTTGAGAACTACTTTAACCTTAGAAAAATAAAATTCTTTGAAGTGAAAGGTTTAACAAAAAAGTTCAGCATCCAGGAGAATTCATGGATAATTAATGATCTCTACAGTGGAGAAATGTGATAATGGCATTTTAAAGTCATAGTTCATTACATACAGCATGTTAAAAAATAAAAAAATGTGTGGATGCTGGAAATCTGAAACAAAAACAGAAATAGCTAGAAAATCTCAGGAGTTCTGGCAGCATTGGTGGAGAGAAATCAGAGTTAGCGTCTTAGATTCAGTGACCCTTCTTCAGAACTGTGTAGTACAGAATGTTGTTGGAATTGTTGATGAGTCTTTTTAAATTTATTGCAGTGAAGGAAAATTTGTCTGTTGAGATAGCCATACAGAGGGTGAGTGAGGATGAACTCCAGAAGCAACGTAGATCATGAGAGGTGGGCAATTAGTGCAAGAGTCTTCTGTGGCTATCTCCATTTCAACAAGTATGCTGTTTTGAAAAATGTAGGGGGTGATGGATTCTCAGGGGAATGTAGCATGAGCACCCAAGTTTCTGATATTCAGACTGGCTCGAATGCAATGAGGGGTACATCGGGTTCCAAGAGATCAGTTGTGTTAGGGGACTCTCTCGTTCAAGGTACAGACAGTAGTGAAAAATCAGGATGGTATGTTGCTTCCCTGGTGCCAGGATCAAGGATGTCACAGAGAGGGTGCAGAATGTTCTCAAGAGGAAGAGGGCCCAGCAGGAGGTCATTGTCCACATTGGAACCAACCACATAGGAAGGGAAAATGTTGAGATTCTGAAGGGAGATTACAAAGAGTTAGGCAGAAATTTAAAAAGGATGTCCTTGGGAGTAGTAATATCTGGATTACTTCCGGTGCTACGAGCTAGTGAGGGCAGGATTAGTGAGAGCAGATGAATGCATGGCTGAGGAGCTGGTGTATGGGAGAAGGATTCACATTTTGGACCATTGGAATCTCTTTTGGGGTAGAAGTGACCTGTACAAGAAGGCCGGATTGCACCTAAATTGGAAGGGGACTAATATACTGGCAGGGAGATTTGCTAGAGCTGCTCGGGAGGATTGAAAATGGTAAGGTGGGGGGGTGGGACCCAGGGAGATAGTGAGGAAAGAGATCAATCTGAGACTGGTACAGTTGAGAACGGAAGCAAGTCAAACAGTCAGGGCAGGCAGGGACAAAGCAGAGAACAAGGAAGGACTGATAAATTAAACTGCATTTATTTCAATGGAAAAGGCCTAACTGGAAAGGCAGATGAACGCAGAGCATGGTTACGAACATGGGACTGGGATATCATAGCAATTACAGAAACATGGCTCAGGGATGTACAGGACTGGCAGCTTAATGTTCCAGGATACAAATGATACAGAAAGGATAGAAAGGGAGGCAAGAGAGGAGGGGGAGTGGCATTTTTGATAAGAGATAGAATTACAGCTGTACTGAGAGAGGATATTCCTGGAAATACATCCAGGGAAATTATTTGGGTTGAACTGAGAAATAAGAAAGGGATGATAACCTTATTGGAATTGTATTATAGACCCACTGGTAGTCAGAGGGATATTGAGAAACCATATTGGGATTTTGGGGCGGCACAGTGGTTAGCATTGCTGCCTCACAGCGTTCGGGACCTGGGTTCAATTCCCGCCTCAGGCGACTGTCTGTGTGGAGTTTGCACATTCTCCCTGTATCTGTGTGGGTTTCCTCCCACAGTCCAAAGACGTGCAGGTTAGGTGAACTGGCCATGATAAATTGCCTGTAGTGTCAGGTGCGTTAGCCAGGGGTAAATATAGGGTAGGGGAATGGGTTTGGGTGGTTTGCTCTTTAGAGGGTCGGTGTGGACTTGTTGGGCCGATGGGCCTGTTTCCACACTGTAGGGAATCTAATCTAATCTAATCTAATCTCAGCTATCTGTAAGAATAATAGGGTGGTTATGGTAGGGGATTTTAACTTTCCAAACGTAGACTGGGACTGCCATAGTGCTAAGGGTTTAGATGGAAAGGAATTTGTTAAGTGTGTACAAGAAAATTTTCTGATTCAGTATGTGGATACACCTACTGGAGAAGGTGCAAAACGTGACCTACTCTTGGGAAATAAGGCAGGGCAGGTGACTGAGGTGTCAGTGGGAAAGCACTTTGGGACAAGCGACCATAATTCTATTAGATTTAAAATAGTGATGGAAAAGGATAGACCATATCTAAAAGTTGAAGTTCTAAATTGAAGAAAGGCCAATTTTGAAGGTATTAGGCAAGAACTTTCAAAAGCTGCTTGGGGGCAGATGTTTGCAGGTAAAGGGATGGTTGGAAAATGGGAAACCTTCAGAAATGAGATAACAAGAATCCAGAAAAAGTATATTCCTGTCGGGGTGAAAGGAAAGGCTGGTAGGTGTAGGGAATGCTGGATGATGAAAGAAATTGAGGGTTTGGTTCAGAAGAAGGAAGCATATGTCAGGTATAGACAGGATAGATCGAGTGAATTGTTAGAAGGGTATAAAGGCAATAGGAGTATACGTAAGAGGGAAATCAGGAGGGCAAAAAGGGGACATGAGATAGCTTTGGCAAACAGAATTAAGGAGAATCCAAAGGGTTTTTTTTTCAAATATGTTAAGGACAAAAGGGTAACTGGGGAGAGAATAGGGCCCCTCAAAGATCAGCAAGGCGTCCTTTCTGTGGAGCTGCAGAAAATGAGGGAGATACTAAATGAGTGTTTTGCATCAGTATTTACTGTGGAAAAGGACATAAAATGTAGGGAAGTAGATGGTGATGTCTTGAAAAATGTCCATATTACAGAGGAGGAAGTGCTGAATGTCTTGAAATGCATAAACGTGGATAAATCCCCAGGACCTGATCAGGTGTACCCTAGAACTCTGTGGGAAGTTAGGGAAGTGATTGCTCGGCCTCTTGCTGAGATATTTGTAACATCGATAGTCACAGGTGAGGTGCCGGAAGACAGGTGGTTGACTAACGCGGTGCCACTGTTTAAGAAAGGTGGTAAGGGCAAGCCAGGGAACTATAGACCAGTGAGCGTGAGAACAACAGCGTCGCTCGAGGCTCGCCTGAAGGCAACTGAGACAGCGTATGTTGATAGGCTGTCCATTAATTAAATTACAGCCCTCAAGGCTACTTTGAATGCTACACTGACTCAAACAGCTAAGAGAGAGATACTATTTGCGAAGCAGAGACTATTTGAATACAGTGACAAGCCGGGCAGGTACCTTGCATACCTTGCCAGAAAGAAGAAGGCTCCCCAATCTATTACACCTATTAGAGAGGGTGTTGGTACTTTGACTTGTGATCCTATAAAGATTAATGCAGCATTTAGAAAGTTCTATTTTGAGCGATATCAGTCGGAGGATTGTAAAGATAGAGCGAGGAAGATGGAGTCTATTTTTAAGAACCTGAACCTCTCGGGCGCAACCTCCTAGCAGGTGTCTTTTTTGAATGCCCCCTGACAACCCAGGAAGTGCAGGAGGCAGTGAGGCAGCTCCAGAGTAGCAACATGCCCAGGACAGATGGATTTCAGACTGAGTTCTATAAAGGGTTTATAGATGAATTGGCATCTATACATGTATATATGAATATACATGTACAACTACTCATTTAGTCAGTGTAGTCTTCCGCCCTCTTTGAGAGAAGCAAACCTCTTTCTCATCCTTAAGAAAGGAAAAGCCCCAGATGACTATTCTTCGTACAAGCCTATATCCCTATTGAATGTGGACTTTAAAATCCTCTCAAAAATGCTGATATTAAGACTGGAGAGGGTTTTTCCATTTATTATAAAATAGGATCAGATGGGGTTTATTAAGGGCTGTAGATCTACTAATAATATCAGAAGATTGTTAAATATGGTACAAGTCTGCCAGCAAAGAGCAATACCGGGATTAGTCATCTCCCCAGACGCAGAGAAAGCATTTGACTGGGTGGAATGGTCGTACCTTTTTTATAGTATGGAACGGTTTGGCCTTGGAGAGGTTTTTACTAAATGGGTTGCAGTGCTATATAATGACCCAAAAGCAGCAGGGATTACCAATGGCATAAGATCACATAGTATTAGTATTGGCATAGGTTGTCATCAAGGGTGCCCTCTTTCGCCACTATTATTTATACTAGTGAACGAACCGCTGGCGGAAGCCATCCGATCGGACCCCAGTATAATGGCCCCGGAGGTAGGATCAGGCAAGCATAAAATTACTCTTTATGCGGATGATGTTCTTTTCTTAAATGATCCATTAACATCTGTCTCCCGTTTAATTCAAGTAATTAATTTATTTGGTATGTTTTCAGGGTACAAAATTAATTTTATGAAATCAGAGGCCATGCCGATGGAGGTCTTAGCAGCATATCCAACTTTGTGGATGGAACCAGCTTCCCGTTTTGGTGGTCACAGGGAGGTTTTCTCCATTTAGGTATTTTTATTATCCTGGTATTTGGTCAGCTATATAAAGCTAACTATATGCATCTATTAGAGAAAATAAGGCAGGACCTCCAGCGTTGGGAAGATCTTCCCATATCCTGGTTAGGAAGAATAGCTCTGGTCAAGGTGAATGTTCTCCCTCGCCTATTATACCCCATGAGAAGGCTTCCATTGATGTTGCCCAGACAGGCGCTGCGTAAGCTTTATGGTTGGCTCGATTCCTTTGTTTGGAATCATAGATGACCCCTTATTAAGTTAGATAAATTGCAGCTCCCACAAGAATGGAGAGGTCTAGATTTCCCGGATTTTAGGAAGTATCAACTGAGCTCCCTGCTATCATATGTGGCTGATTGGGCCTCTCGCGATCCACGAACAATTTGGCTAAATATCGAGGCTTCCCAAGCAAAAGGCCCCCTCATCAATCTATTGTTTATGGATAAGATGAGAACTGTCACGCATCATTGTAAAAGCCCGATTGTTCTAAACACAATCAAAGCTTGAAGGATGATTCAACAGGGTGAGGGTAATCGACAAAAAAACCTCCCACTTTACTCCAATAGTGGGAATGTTGGGATTTCAGCCAGGTTTGATAGATGCTGGATTTAAAGTTTGGGAGTTGAGAGGAATCTCCTGCTTGGGAGATCTGTTCGATGGGGTGGTCATGATGTCCTTCAAACAGTTGTGTCAGAAGTTCAGGTTACCTAGCAAGGATCTGTTTCGATATTTTCAACTACGAGACTTCATACGAAAAAAGACCACATTGATGGCAAATGCTTATAAATCAGATATGGAGAGGAGAGTGCTTCAGCCGACGGGCCCCCTCTGTCAGTACTGTCTATCACTCGCTACGTAATAATGTATGGAAGGACATGGAACGGCTATATAAAACCTGGACTCAAGAATTAGGGGTGGAAATCTCCTCAGAGGTGTGGGAGGACATTTGGGAAAATGCCAGGAAAATCTCTACCGATAATAGGACTCAAGCTATTCAATTGAAGATACTTCATAGAGCCCATATAGCACCAGAGCGACTTGCAAATTTGAAGGCAGAAGCATCCCCAATATGCCCTAAATGCAAAATAGAAGTTGGTTTTCTCACCTGTTGTCTGTGGACATGACATAAGATCCGTAGATGCTGGGACACTGTAGCGAATGCCTTCACAAAGGTTTTGGGAACTGAGATTGGGCTACATGCGGTGTCTCTCCTTTTGGGCTTTCCAAATCTTCCTTCTCCAGATACATATGGGAAGAAACTATTTACTATCCTGTCCTTTTGTGCAAGGAAAAACATTTTAGCAGGCTGGGTATCAGAAAGTCCCCCAGGACTTTTGAATTGGCACAGGGTAGTTATGGACTTCCTTATGAATATGGTGCACCAAAACACAAAATTGTTCTATAGAACATAGCAGCCCTTCTTGAGCTATACTGTTGCAGATGTATCGGCCATACTGTATAGGCTCTTTGTTTAGCTGTGAGGATGATGTCTGTCGGTTCGGGGGCCCCTGGGAGGAAGAATCCCTTATAAATACGGGTCTTGTTATGACTTGAAATAATTTTATTTTGAATGTTTGTTTATTTATTTATTTATCTTCTTTTGCTAGTTATGTACTGTATTGTAGTTTTTTTATATAGAGTTTTTTTTCTTACATCTTACTTCCTGTTTTGGCAGTTTGTGGAGTAGATTAGTAGTTTGTTTTCTTTATTGATATTGATATTGCTATTATATTGTAAAGTAGTTACACTATTTTGTATTAACCCAAAAACGTTTTTCTTTTCAATAAAAATATTTATTAAAAAGACCAGTGAGCCTGATGTTGGTGGTGGGCAAGTTGTTTCAGGGAATCCTCAGGGACAGGATGTACATGTATTTGAAAGACAAGGACTGATTAGGGACAGTCAACATGGCTTTGTGTGTGGGAAATTATGTCTCACAAACTTGATTGAGTTTTTTTGAAGAAGTAACAAAGAGGATTGATGAGGGCAGAGTGGTAGATGTGATCTATATGGGCTTCAGTAAGGCTTTCGATAAGGTTCCCCATGGGAGACTGGTTGGCAAGGTTAGATCTCATGGAATACAGGGAGAACTAGCCAATTGGATACAGAACTGGCTCAAAGGTAGAAGACAGAGGGTGGTGGTGGAGGGTTGTTTTTCAGATTGGAGGCCTGTGACCAGTAGAGTGCAAGTAGGATTGGTGCTGGGTCCACTACTTTTCGTCATTTATATAAATGATTTGGATGTGAGCATAAGAGGTATAGTTAGTAAGTTTGGAGATGACACCAAAATTGGAGGTGTAGTGGACAGCGATGAAGGTTAACTCTGATTACAATGGGATCTTGATCAGATGGACCAATGGGCTGAGAAGTGGTAGATAGAGTATAATTCAGATAAATGTGCGATGCTGCGTTTTGGGAAAGGAAATCTTAGCAGGACTTATACACTTAATGGTAAGGTCCTAGGGAGTGTTGCTGAACAAAGAGACCTTGAAGTGTAGGTTCATAGCTCCTTGAAAGTGGAGTCACAGGTAGATAAGATAATGAAGTAGGCATTTGGCATGCTTTCATTTATCGGTCAGGGTATTGAGTACAGGAGTTGGGAGATCATGTTGCGGCTGTACAGGACATTGGTTAGACCACTGTTAGAATATTGCATTCAACTCTGATCTCCTTCCTATCGGAAGGCTGTTGTGAAACTTGAAAGGGTTCAGAGGAGATTTACAAGGATGTTGCCAGGGTTGGAGGATTTGAGCTATAGGGAGAGGCTGAACAGGCTGGGGCTGTTTTCCCTGGACCATTGGAGGCTGAGGGGTGACTTTATAGAGGTTTACAAAATTATGAGGGCCATGGGTAGGATAAATAGACAAACTCTTTTCCCTAGAGTGTGGGAGTCCAGAACTAGAGGGCATAGGTTTAGGATGAGAGGGGAAAGATATAAAAGAGGCAACATTTTCACGCAGAGGGTGGTAAGTGTGTGGAATGAGCTGCCAGACGAAGTGGTGGAGGCTGATACAATTGCAACATTTAAAAGGCATTTGGATGGGTCTATGAATAGGAAGGATTTGGAGGGATATGGGCCGGGCGCTGGCAGATGGGACTAGATTGGGTTGGGATATCTGGTCGGCATGGACGGGTTGGACCAAAGCGTCTGTTTCCGTGCTGTACATCTCTATGATTCTAATTGTAAGAGGAGTAAATCAACCTTATTGCAAGAAATTGGCAGCATTTATTCAGTTGGAAAAGCACAGCCAGTCAGGCAGCATCTGAGGAGCAGGAGAGTCAATGTTTCGGGCATAAGCCTTTCATAAGAAATGCCATTCCTGATGAAGGGCTTATGCCTGAAACGTTGATTCTCCTGCTCCTTGAATGCTGCCTGACCTGCTGTGCTTTTCCAGCACCACACTCTCAAATCTGATCTCCAGCATCTGCAGTCCTCACTTTCTCCTAGCATTTATTCAGTTGTCAAGGTTCAAAACCTCTGAAGACACATGTGAGCAATCAAACGGGGTGTAAGACAAAGCTGAATGCCAACACTCAGTGGTAGCATTGTGTGTCAGTAAGATGGAAATTTGCAACTGAAATGAATTAGCACTTGAACTAACCAACAAATTTTTAACCAGTGTAACTCAGAGTACAACACAAATTGGCAAGCAAATAGCAATTACAGATTTAGGTCTGATGTCAGATGCTGATTGATCTGAAATATATAAGTTCAAAGAGACAATTTCATTTCCTTAGCTTCCCAAGTACAATCCTCAGTGTCAGTGTCAGAACAAGAGGTTCAACAATTAAGTGTGTTGATTTCAGCAATACTATAATCAGCAAGGTGAAGTAAAGCATCTTAAGTTAAGCAACAAGTTGAAGTAATATGTCTACACACTTCAGCAGAGTAAATTAAGAATAAAACACAGATCAAAGATGTGAATGTCACCGACTAAGAAAGTCCACAGAATCAGTAAACAGTCAGTGCCTGCTTAAATAGAACTGCCAACCTTTAAGAAGGAAATTCATGCATTTAAAGATCCTGAAGATATTACAACGGAGCAATTACCTTCAAGAGGAAGGATATCCTCCTCAAAGGAATTCCAAGAGATAAAAGCTCTTGCAGCTTAGAGGGAGTTACAGACCTCATGCTGAAAATGTGTTGCTGGAAAAGCACAGCAGGTCAGGCAGCATCTAAGGAGCAGGAGAATCGACGTTTCAGGCATGAGCCTTCCTGAAGAAGGGCTTATGCCCGAAACGTCGATTCTCCTGTTCCTTGGATGCTGCCTGACCTGCTGCGCTTTTCCAGCAACACATTTTCAGCTCTGATCTCCAGCATCTGCAGACCTCACTTTCTCTCCTTTTCTGATATCCCAATCCTAGCAGTCCAACTTCCACTTCAGTTTATACTCCCCAAAAATTAAAATAGGTGGTCTGCACAAAATTAAAACATCTTCTCAACGTTTACATTCTCAATCCCCTTCACAACTTTGAAGACCCCAATCAGGTCACTTCTCAGCCTTCTCTTTTCGAGAGTTGGATAAATATTTGAAGCAAAGGAAAGTTCAAGGTGTAAAGTGGATGATAAAACAGGAAATAGTAAAATACTGGCACAGATATCATGAGCTGATATAATTCATCTGTAAAATTCTATGATGTTATAAGTTTTTAAAATTACTTTGAGGTCTCAAATGCACATCAACAGTGTAAATGTTGCTCCAAACCCATTAGAATAAATTACAAAATATAAATCAAAATTAAACAACAGTAGCATTGGCAAACACAGTTTTATTTTCCACCTGTGTATTTTGCCTTATATATTCTAGATAAGTGGAGAAGCAAATATAGTGATTCAACATCTTGTATTCATATGCCTTTAATGTGTAAAATACTTTGAAGAATTTCACGAGAGTGATGAGAACAATATGGATTACAGCACCACAAAGGGAGATATTAATTCACATGATTAAAAAGCTGAGTCAAAGAGGTTAGATTTAATGAATGAGAGAGACGGATAGTTTAGGAAGGGATTTCCAGAGGGTTTCATCAGCTGAGGGGTCTGAGGCCCTCTGTAATTTGCTGCTCCCTATCTCTGTAAATTTCTGCGACCAAACAGTTAAAGTTCTCTCGCAGCTGCTCCAGTATTCCATACATATTGATCAGGATCATCCCGCCAATTGACTTGTGATTCCAGATGTCGTTGGCACTCATGGGAGGCTCGGCCAGCCGGGAACAAAACTAGAAGGAATGCTGATGACAACCTTGGAGATCTTCGTATCCTTCAGTTCTAACCATTTGAACATGCTGATTTCAATTGTTCCACCATTGGTGGCCAAATAAATTTACGGAAAACCATTCAGCCCTTCGTATATATGATGGTTGATGGAAAGAATTACCAACTAATCTCTCTTCCACTTTTGTTTTCCCTCAGTATTCAAAGCTTTCCTTCAGCAGTATTTTTCCAGTTCTCTTTTGAAACTTAGGCTAAAGTTTTAATATAGAGCCAGATCATCTGTTTTGGGAAATTTCCTGACTCCATGAAATGCCCCATCTTAAGTGTGTGATAACATCCAATTTTCCCTTTTTTATGGCGGGGGAGGCAGCTTTTGTGCAGTCATCATCATCGGTGGTCCCTCGCAGAGAGGATGACTCTCTTCCACTCTCGGAGTGAATCCATAGATGGTTGTATAGACTGATGGGGCTCTGATACACTTCAGGCAGGTGGCGGTCATGGGCAGGTGTGGGTGGGGCATTGGTGCGGCAGCGCGCTCCTTATGCTGTTTTCGCTTGGCTTCTACTTTTTCCTGATGGCAAGCCTCAAGGTGCTCAATGCCTTCCCAGAGGCTCCTTCTCCACTTTGGACAGTCTTGGACCAGTGATTCCCAGGTGTCTGTTCGAATGCTGTAAGGCCTTGAGGGTATCACTGAAGCACTTCCTGTGTCTACCTGGGGCTCACCTGTCATTTCAAAACTGGAAGTAGAGCACCTGCTTGCGGAGTGGGCAGTAGATGCAGGATGGAGTCACAACTGCCGACAAAGGAAGCGAATGCTTGCTGGCCACAGGGGCAGATGAGTGCTTAGCCAGATAGTTAGAAAGTTAGCTTTGGTTCTTTGGGGTGTCACCCCTCCCTTTAATAAGGGTATTTGGGTCCTCTAGACCTGACCCCTCACACCACCTATATCTCTTCGTGGTCCCTTCACACTCTCCATATCAATCCAATGTTTTTCTATGTCCTTTCAGCCTATGTACATTTTGGAAAGGAAGGAGAAGCTGATAGGTCGAGTGAAGGGGATTGTGAGGCAACTCCTGTGGAGAATAAAGACTGGAAAGGACCATGTGGGCTGCATGGCCAACATAAGGTTACATGTTTTACACTATATGTTTACCAGCTATAAAGCAGCTAGCCCTTTTCATGAAGGGATTTAGGAAGACATCGTCCTCGAGGAAATGTGGAGAAACTTGGGAGCAATCAAGAAATTGCACAAATGTCTTATTTCCTAATCCTAAACTGTTACCAATGCCAGGAACCAGAGTAAATGAATCTAAGGTAATTGGCAAAACAAAATCCAAATCCACAGAGGCAATGAGAATTTTTTTCCAGAAAATGCATTTCCTGAAAGGGTGATAAAAACAGATTCAAATATAAGTTTCAAAATTAGATAAATACTTGAAAAGGAGAGACTTGTAGGGCTATATAGAAAAACTGGGTCAGTGGGACTAATTGGAGAGATTTCAAAGATCTGGTACAAACATGATGGGCAGAATGGTCTCCTTTGTACTAAACCATTTGACAATTTCATGACTGTATAAACATACAACCAATACATTTGCAACAAATGATATGAGTAGAAAATATTTATCCGTGGTACGTCTTAAAAGATCAACAAGTGAGTTCTACTCCCAGTTTATACACACATAAATACTTGAATTTATACTCTATTTTACTTTTCTCCAACATTGTCCAACAGAATTGATTGCATATCAATGATATCTCTGGTTAAAAACAGAACACTTGGCTGATGTGTTGGAATATAGGATGCTGTTTGCAGTGTGCGAGGTTAACTCTCAATCTGTGTCAATGTTCAGCATCCAAATCCAGTTATTGTATTCAGCCTCTTAGCTGTTGTGATGAAGGTAAAATGATGATGATTCAAGTTCCATCAATGATATCCAGTGCTAAATATGAAACAAAATGTACTGCTCTTGAGTTAATCTTGAAGTACTATTCAGAATAACACCCAGGACACTAGATTGCCTGAGAGAAAAAAATCTACGAAGAACAGTAATAAGTATCATATTAGTGAAAAGAAAAATAACTAGATACAGCTCAAGACATTTAAATGTGCTGAGTAGAGAAATCTGTTCAGTTACTTTTAGTCTGATTTTCAGGTTATGGTACTGAAGTATAGCTTGTTGTCATATTCCACAGACCTGATTGCCCTTGTGGTGTTATTCATAAGTAGATGTGGGATTCTGTGTTTGTATTGGACACTTCATCATAATTGAGCCAATATTTATCTTACAGTGTCTATTTATATCAGTGAAACACATTTTACAAACTGACAATTATTACTTTTTCCCTAATCAACCTGCTCAGAGGTGTTATTGCACACTGCTAGGGCAACTGAGACTTGAACCTGGACCCCTGACACAAAGGTAAAAGTGCTACCACATTGCCACAATGTCGATATTTTCTGATCAATCTGTTCAGAGGTATTATTACACCACTTCCGGAGAAGGTGGAACTTGAGTACAGGCCTCCTGGCTCAAAGGATAGGACACTACCTTTGTACCACAAGAGACATTCCTACAAATTTCTAGATGAACTTGTTAAGACATGCTATTACACATCTCTGGAACAGGTGGGATTTGAACCTAAGTCTCCTGGCTCAGAGGCAGGGACACCATCACTGCACATCAATATTGCTTACTGGAAACTTTTAGGGTAGATTTTCTGATTGATTACATCTGTCAAGTAAACAAATATAGCTGGAACTCAATGGAAAATGGTAAAGATCTATTTTTTTAGCCTCTCATTCATTCTCTACATTGGATTTTGTATTTTACCAGGGCCGCCATTTTATTGTTTGTTAAACATTGGTGAAGCCTGAATGACTTAGGCTTTGGTGAAACTTTTGGCAGAATTGGGTATTAAATTTGTTAAGGCACATTTTAACACTCACAGTACCTCACACCATCTTCTACGCAATTGCGAAGTGACGAGCTGAGTTTCTCACTAAGCAATGGCAAGTTGCTAATTAAGGGGCATTATTGCTTGTTGAATACCTTATTGATGCCATAACTTGCTTCATTACCTTACCTACCTTACCAAACATGTCAAACAAGACAGATGCTGAGAATTTTCAACATGGAAGTGAAAGTGGGTACCTGGTGACATCAATTCACTATCCTCTAAGGACTTCCATATTGGTCACTGGGCACCAACATCTCAGGGCATGCTTCATGGGCACCAACCATACACTCCCTACACCCATGGACATTAGTATTCAACATGTGTTAGCCTCTAAAAACCCTCATTGCACAAAGAAATCGACTTACGGTGTGCTTCCGTAAAGATAGTTGCTCATATTGCCCAAGATATACTATTAAAGAATATTTAATAGTGTATCTTGGGCAACATGAGCAACCATCATTGCAATGCTGCTGGAAGGATATTTTCCCCTCAGGAACACATGCATCTCATGCCCTGGACTAGGATTTATCTCCAGGCTCTTTGCTGAATGTAACAGCGTTCACTTAGTCTGAACTGACCTGATTGCTCACGGCAATGCCTGGCATTGCCTTTTTGCACTGTTTTCCCTTAGTCAGAGATACGAGGCTGATATTATCTCCATGTTGCCTTGATGTTTAGCACAGACAAAGCCAGGAAACTTGCCATGATTGTCAGCAGGCCTCAGTCAGATCAAAGAGAGACAGCCTTCATTCAAGGAATCAAGACACAGTAAGCCAGGACAGCCTTTGATACCAGTACAGGGACTTGGACACAGTCAGTCAGCTGCTTCACCAGTCAGAATGTTCTCCACATAAGAGTTGAGGAACTGTATGACATCCTGGAATTAGAGAGAGGGAGGTGAAAGTGAGAAGCACGGCAGTTATTTTTGGTGTAGGTAAAGAGGTGTCCTCAGCAAGCGAGTAGGCAGTACAGAGGTTATATAGTTTCATGGGTTGGTTTAGATGAGGTCAAATAGGGAAGATGTTACAGGCAGCACTGGGAGTAGTAGAGCATGAGGATTTGAAGGAGGTGGGTACGCAGCAAAGATAGAGACAGAGTGTGAAATTTTAGAGTGAAGAAAGTGATATTGAAGCCACCACAGTGAAGATGTCATTGACATTCTCCCTACATTGCTGTGCGCTCCTCCTGCACTCACCTGCATAGCAATCTTGGACAAGGCTGTCATGATCTGGTGTCATGGCCTCCACTGTAGATCCTGGGGAAGAGAATGTCACATATGTGCTTTGTCTCGTCCAGCAGGTCCCTGCCTGCAAACCAGATGCCAATTTCAAATGTCAGCCATGTCATTGCCAAATGTCAGGAACTGTAGGAGCAGCTCTGACCCTTCAGTGCTTGCCTGGGTGCACAACATGCTATTAAAGATGGCATGAGTGCAAGACAGGTCAGTCTTTTGACTGGCAATCACTGATTGGTGAGTTGTTCAGGGTGTGGTGCATGGTAAGGTTGGCTAGAAACAAATAAGAGGTAAACTCTAGGGGTGGAGTAGGTGGTTAATGAAATACGTTTAGTAAGATAGAGGGAGAAATTGTTACCCTAAAGAATACTTCAATCTTCTCCCAGGTGTTCTTCCCTTATCTGACAGACAAAAGACAGGGTGTCGACTCAGATTTTAATGAAACAAACCCTTCTTTATGTAGTTCTTTATGTACTGACACTTAACATAAAATGTACATACATTGCAATATTTACTTCTTACTTCTGCTAACTTAACTTTAGCTCATTTAATTTAACTTCAGTTCACTTAACTTAATTCACATTTTACTCTAACTTTAACTCTAAGTTTGGCTTGAATCAATACTACCCCAATTTAATTAAAATGGCTAACTTTTGCTCTGAGTACAGATCTTGACTTGTGGTTCTTTGTCTTCTCTGAAGATAACTTCAGGACATTTAATTTGCGAATATTGGTCTCGAGAGCTCCTCCCTGCAAAATCCTTTGTTTTGCTAACTTTATCTAAAAATGTGTCCTATCTTCCAGAAATTCCTCTGGCACTTGACAATGAATTAACCAAACCCTGATCATACCATTTGATCCCAGCCAATGGAGTTTTACTGATAAACAATTTCCAAATGTTAAATAGCTATATTAAATTCTCTATATAACATAATTTGGTGCCAGAGTCAAAAAGTGTGGTGCTGGAAAAGCACTGCAGGTCAAGCAGCGTCCGAGGAGCAGGAGAGTCAATGCTTCGGGCATAAACCCTTCATCAGGAATGAAGGCTTATGATGAATGGCTTCCTGATGAAGGGCTTATGTCCAAAACATCAAGTTTCCTGCACCTTGGATGCTGCCTGACCTGCTGTGCTTTTCCAGCGCCATACTTTTTGACTCTGATCTTCAGCATCGGCAGTCCTCACCTTCTCCTAGTTATAATATGGTGCCAGTCTGTCTAGCCCACCATTATGACCCTTGCCTTATTTGGTCAATACCAGAAACTGTAGGTCGCAGTTTTCACTGAAGTCAAAGTTTAAACTAACTTGACCAAAATTCCCAGCATGCTTGATTGTTGTAGTTTTTAACCAGTCCTGTAGCCATTTCAGCTGCTGTCCACATAACCACAAAATCTTTCTTCCCTCGTGTTGTAAATCCCTCAAAAATCCTGGCAGAACTCATAATTAGCAAAACATACCCAAATTTCAGCAAATGGTTTAAAGGTATCAACTTCCTGCTACTTACACACTAAATACTTAGCTAATAAACCTGTCCATATAATATGACTATCAAGAACTCTATTTATAAAACTGGGTTTGTTAAAGCTCCTGTGAAATATCTTGAGACATGTTACTCCATTAACAATAACGTATAAATATAACTTGTGCCTTTCAAAGCTCAGATAATATTACTGGTAGAAAAGTATATATTTTCTTGGGAGCTTTCTAGCTAATATTTAAAAATCAATTGACAATCAGAAGACAGATCCACTGAGAATACAGCACTCCCTCGGTCCTGACCCTCTAACAATGTGGCACAACCTTAGCACTGCCCTGCAATGGTGTTGCACTCCCTTCTCATTGACCCTATAAGTGTGTTGCACTCCCTCGGTGCGCAGCACTGACCTTCTGACAGCTGAGGACTCCCTCACGTGTGTCCTTCTGACCATGCTGAGCTCCTTCAAAACTAATCCTCTGAAAGCAGCCCTATCTTCAGTACTGCTGCTCCGACAGTTGATGGCTTCCTCAGGTCTGCCCTTCCTGCAGCGTTCCTTCAGGATTAATCCTCTGATATTGCAGCACTGCCTCAAGACTGATTCTCTGACAGTGCACCACTCCCTGAAGATTGACATTCTGACAGTGCCACACTCCCTTTAGACTGCCCCTCTAAAAGTGCTGCACCGTCTTAAAATTGTAATCTCCGCAGCGCAGTGCTTAATCGGTACTGACATTTTGAAAATGCCCTCTTAGAGCTGCCCATCCAGTGGTGCAATGTCCTAACAATACAAGAATTTATGGTTCCTCAGGACTGCCACTCCAACAATGTAACCCTCCTTCATTACTGCCATCTTGCAGTGTGGCATTCTGTCCATATATCACTGGACTGCCAGCCTAGTCGCCAAAGGGAGCCTATTCTCTGGAACAGAAATTCACAATCTTCTGCCTCAGATGATAGAGCGCTACTTATGCAGTGACAATTAACCACAATAATAATGATGCAGAAAATGGAAATGTATGGAGAACAAGAGAGGGAAGCAATATTTTATTGGGAATAAAGATTCAGTATGAGAAAAAGAAACATAATGGAATAATAGAATGCTTGTCACAGATCTCAAATGGATGCTATTTATTTTGAATAATAGAACTGGGTAATCTGGTTGAAGTAAGCACCAATGTTAACATTGCCTGAGTAAAGAGGTTGGAGTTTAAGCAGGAAGTTTAAGTTCTTGAAACAGTTCTGTTGACATGCAGCAACATACTAAGAGCAGTCGCTGTGCTCGTGCTCCTTCCTGTTAGCACAACCTAGTGGGGTTCAGGGACTTTTAGGGGGGGGGGGCAACAGTCAAAGTGGCAGGTGGGTGAGTAATCATAGGACATACATTTATGATAATCAGCAAAAAAAATCCAGGAGGTTGTGGAGAAATGTTTTTATTCAGTGTTCTGCACTGTGTTGTCTGAAATGACAGTGGAAACAGTTATTTTCAAAAGGGGAATTGGAAGTTTTTGAGGACAGAGGATGGGGGAGAACAGAGGAAGGGAAGGGGGGGGGGAAGGGAGTTCCATTAGGGGATATCACACAGAGGTGTGGACATAGGAGTGCAGCATTGTCAACACTGAGGGAACACCGATCTGTGAGAGGGTCAGCACTAAGGATTGCAACACTGTCAGTACTCTCTAATTACCCTCATTCATTTTCTGCTGCTGGTGATTGATGCCCTTCCCTCTGAGATGAGAGGGTCAAATCCTCGTTGTTTGTTCCACCAGTTAGTTGCTAACTGTGATTAAATGTATTCCTGGTGGCTTGATGACATGACTTGCCCCCTTACTCCAGCTATTTTTTCATCAATACAATCTTATGTGCTGTCTTCCTATATCAAATGGAAAGCCAGAAGACCCATTCGCCAACTGAATAATGCCTCACAGTTAGCTACAGTCTTTTTTTTCTCAATTGTCAATATGTTCAAGGCTACTAAAGAGAAATGTTCAAAGAAAATGGCAGAAAACTCTATTAGTATCATATAGGAGTGTCCTGATAATTGATCTTCAATTCCTGGAGACTTCAAACCAACCCTTGAGGTTGGCAACTCGACTATACAATAGGTGCAGGAGTAGGCCATTCAGCCCTTCGAGCCTGCACCGCCATTCAATATAATCATGGCTGATCATTCCTAATCAGTATCCTGTTCCTGCCTTATCTCCATAACCCTTGATTCCACTATCTTTGAGAGCTCTATCCAACTCTTTCTTAAATGAATCCAGAGACTGGGCCTCCACTGCCCTCTGGGGCAGAGCATTCCACACAGCCACCACTCTCTGGGTGAAGAAGTTTCTCCTGAGCTCTGTCCTAAATGGTCTACCCCGTATTTTTAAGCTGTGTCCTCTGGTTCGGCACTCACCCATCAGTGGAAATATGTTTCCTACTGCCAGAGTGTCCAATCCTTTCATAATCTTATACGTCTCAATCAGATCCCCTCTCAGTCTTTGAAACTCAAGGGTATACAAGCCCAGTGGGCAGATAAATATAGATCTCATGATACTGTTTAAAGAACATCAATATTAATATTGTTTGTTGAAAAATTTATGTGGTGCTGACCATTTATGCTGTTTTGAGAGGTGAAAATGAATAGAAATGCAATGGAGCATTGCATTTGATGAGGACCCTGGTCCTCTTTAGTTTGCTTATGGGTTATGACCATTTTAATCCTGTAACATACGCAGAATTTAGTACAACCACAAAATTCAATCACTTTTAGAATAGTCACAATATGTAAACAGTGTTAAACTGTTACTATGTGCAAGATGTACTTTCTCAAAAGAGGTACTATCAAATTATGAGAATCAAAGAACCATTACCAACTTTAAAGTCCAAATATCCTGGGAGAAGTGTAATGTAAATTCCTTGCAGTTATCTAAACCTGTTTTACAGAATTACAATGTGGCAGTGGTGTGGTAGTACTGTCACTGGATTTATAATCCTGAGGTCCCAGGCTGATGTTCTGGAGATACAAATTTAAATCCCAACATGGCAAATGGTGAAAATGGAATTCAATTTAAAACCCAACCTAACAGCACATGTGTAAATATTTTCAATTATCATAAAATCTCATCTGGTTCACTAATGTCCCATGTGTGGTGCCCAATGGTTTCACCATCTTCCGAAATGACCTAGCAAACCATTCTGTTGTATCAGAACCTCTCCAAGGAAAGAAACTGAAATGAAATCAGACACATCAGCATTTACCTAGACACCAGAAATAACAAAGGCAAATCCAGCTCAAACAACCCTACAAATTCCTCCTTATTAAGATCTGGAGGTTTGTGTTAAAATTTGGAAAGCTATTAAGCAGGTTTGTCAAACAACATAGTCAGCCTGATGAAATCACACAATGTCCTGGACATCACTATGATCACCCTTGAGTATGATCTGCCAGAGGTGGCAGCACAGTAGTATATACAGTAATCAGGCAGGAGTTGCTTCAGAATTCTCAACATAGACTCCACACCTCATGAAGGGACTTGAGTTCAATTCCAGCCTCGGGCGACTGTCTGTGTGGAGTTTGCACATTCTCCCCGTGTCTCCGTGGTTTCCTCTGGGTACCCTGTTCTCCTCCCACAATCCAAAATATATGCAGGTTAGGTGAATTGGCCAAGCTAAATTGCGCATAGTATTCGGTGCATTAGTCTGGTGTAAATATAGGATAATAGGGTAGGGAAATAGATCTGGGTGGGTTACTCTTCAGAAGGTCAGTGTTGACTTGTTGGGCCGAAGGGTCTGTCTCTATTAGGGATTCTATTAAAAAAAAGTACTTCCTCAGAAATAACCTGCTCAGTGACACCCAGTTTAGGTTCCACAAGGGTCACTCAACACTTGAGCTGATTGCAGGCTTGGTCTAAACAGAGACAAAATTGCTGAACTCCAGAGGTACTGTGGTTTGCTCCAGAGGTGCATTGGGGTGGTAGTAATCCAACAATTCTTAGCTTCTGAAAAAGTCTCAAAGGATTGAAAGTCTGCAAATGTTAAACACCTATTCAAAATCGGAAGGAGACAAACAAAAATTGTTAACAACAGGTCAGTCAGTTTAACATCAGTCATTGGGTAAATCTTAGAGTCTCTTATAAAGGATACAATAACAGAGCACTTAGAAACACATATTACAATCAAGCAAAGTCAGCATGCCTTCATGAATGGAAATCATGCCTGACAAATTTATTAGAATTCTTTGCGAAGGTCACAAGCAGGAAAGATAAAAGGAGATGAATATGGATTGCAGCAGTTCAAGGCTGTTCATCACCACCTTCTCAAGGGCAACTGGAAAACAACATAAAATGTCGGCCCAACCAACAATCTTCACATCCCGTGTGTGAATAATATATAGAACTTCCAAAAGACATTTGAAAAGAACCCATACCGTTGGAGAGGGGATTTATTAGCATGGATAAAGGATTGGCTAATTAATAGAAGGAAGAGAGTTGGAATAAAATTGGCATTTTCAGAGTAGCAATCTATAACGAATGAAGTGCCACAAGAATCAGTGCCAAGGGCACAATTATTTACAATACATTAATGACTTGGATGAGGTAAGTAAATGTGCTATTGCCAGATTTGCAGATGACACAAAAATAGTTGGGAACCCAAGTGGTGAGGATGTCACAATGAGTCTGTCGAGGGATGTAGACAAGTTCAGTAAGTGGACAAAGTCATAACAAGTGGAATATAATGGAGGGAAATGTCAGGTTATGCACTCTGGTATAAAGAAGAGCTGAATATTATTTTAATGAGAAAAGACCACAGAAAGCTGCATCATAGAATAATTTGGGAGATCCAGTATTGAAATCACAAAAGCTAACATAATTTTAGCAGGTTATAGGGAAAGTAAGTGGACCTTTGGCCATTATTTCAAAAAGAATGGTGTATAAAAATAGGGAGGTCTTGTTAAAACTACAAAAGGCACTTGTCAGATCAGAGCCTGATAGCTGTGAACAGCTGTAGTCCTCTTAGCTCAGGAAAGACAAACTAGCATTGGAGACTGTCCAAAGAAGGCTCACTAGACTCATTCTGAAGGGATTTTGTTTATCAGGAGAGATTGAGTAGTTTGGGTTTGTATACATTAGAATTTAGAAGAATGAAAGGCAAAATTATTGAAATACGTATGCTTCTTCGGGGGCTTGACAGGGTAGATGCTGAGAGATTGTTTCCCCTTGTACAAGAGTCTGGGACGAGAGGGCATACTCTCAGAATAAGGGGTCACTAAGTTAAGACAGAGATGAGGAGGAATCTGTGTTTTTTCATTCACTTGTAGGACATGGGCATTGCTGGCTGACCAGCATTTGTTGCCTGTCCCTAGTTACCCTTGAGAAAGTGGTGGTGAGTTGCCTTCTTGAATTGCTGCAGTCCACATGCTGTAGGTTGACCCACAATGCCCCCAGGGAGGGAATTCCAGGATTTTGACCCAGCAACACTGAAGGAACGGCAATATATTTCCAAGTCAGAATGGTGAGTGGCTGGGAGGACAACTTGCAGGTGGTGATGTTCCCAGGTGTCTGCTGCTTTTGTCCTTTGAGTTGGAAGTGGTGGTGGCTTTGGAAAGTGCTGTCTGAGGATCTTTGGTGAATTTCTGCAGTGCATCCAGTAGATGGTACACATTGCTGCTACTGAGTGTTGGTGGTGGAGGGAGTGGATACTTGTAGATATGGTGCCAAGCAAAATTCTTAAGTGTTGTTGGAGCTGTACCCATCCAGGCAAGTGGATATGATTCCATCACACTTCTCACTTGTAACTTGCAACTGCTGGATAGGCTTCGGGGAGTCAGGAGGTGAGTTACTTGCTGGAGTATTTCCAGTCTCTAACCTGTTCTTGTAGCCACTGTTTTTTTGCCAAGTCCAGTTGAGTTTCTGGGCAATGGTGATACCGAGAATGGTGATATGTGGAGGAGGTGGGAAGGTGGTGGTGGATTCTGTGATGGTAATACTACTGAATGTCAACGGGTGGTAATTAGATTATCTCTTATTGGAGATGGTATGGCCCACCATTTTTGCAGCACAAATGTTACTTGTCCCTTGTCAACCCAAGCCTGAATACTGTCCAGATCTTCTTGCATTTGAACATGGACTGCTTTGGTTATCTGAGCAGTCATGATGATTGTGAATCATTGATGAACACGTCTGATCTCATGATGAGGGAAGATCGTTGTTGAGACAGCTGAAGATGGTTGGGCCCACACACTGCCCTGAGGACCTCTTGCATAGATGTCCGGAACTGAAATGACCAACCGCCAACAACCACAACCATCTTTCTATGAGCCAGGTATGACTCCAACCAGTGGAGAGTTTGCTCCTTGATACTGTTGATCCAGTGTTGCTTGGGCTTTTTGATGGCACACTTGTTTGAATGCAGACATGATGTCAAGGGCTGTCACTCTCACCTCACCTCTGGAATTCAGCTCTTTTGTCCATATTTGAACCAAGACTGTAATGAGGTCAGGAGTTGAGTGGTCCTGGCAGAACCCAAACTGTGCACTACTGAGCAAGTTACTGCTGAGCAGGTGCTGCTTGATAGCACTTTCCATCATGTTACTGATGATTGAGAAGAGACTGATGGGCAGTAATTGGCCAAGTTGGATTTGTCCTGCTTTTTGTTTACAGAACATACCTGGGCAATTTTCCACATTGTCAGATAGATGCCAGTGTTCAGTCTTCAGAACTATTACCGACACTATTTTCAGAGCCAGTGGCCTTGCAGTATCCAGTACCTCCAACCGATTCTTGATATCACACGGAGTGAATCGAATTTGCTGAAGGCGATGCCTTCACGCAGGGACACCTGGAGGAGGCCAAGATGGCTCATGCACTTGGAACTTCTGGCTGAAAATTTTGTGCATGCCTCAGCATTATCTTCTGCATTGATGTGCTGGGCTCTTCCATCATTGAGGATGGGGACATTTGTGTGGCTTCCCTTCTAGTGAGTTGTTTAATTGCTCCCTAACATTTACAATTGAATGTGGCAGGACTTCAGAGATTTGATCTGTTGGCTGTGGAATCATTTAGCTCTGTCTATCACTTACTGCTTATGCTGTCTGGCATGCAATTCGTCTGTTTGGTAGCTTCATTTTTGGTTTGCCCAGTGCTGCTCCGGGCAAGCCCTCCTGCACTCTCCATTGAACCAGGGTTGATCCCCTGGCTTGATGAAGTTACAGATTGCGATGAAGTGCAATTCTGCTTCTGTTGATGTCCCACAGCACCTCATGTCTAAGTTGCTAGATCTGGTCAAAGTCTATCCCATTTAGCACGGTGCTAGTGCCACACAAAACAATGGATGGTATTCCCAATGTGAAGGCAGGACTACATCTCCACAAGGACTGTCATTCTTATCGATACTGTAATGGGCAGAAGCATCTGCAGCTGTCAGATTGGTAAGGTTGAGGTCAAATATGTTTTTCCATCTTGCTGGTTCCCTCACCACCTGTTGCAGACCTAGTGTGGCAGCTATGTTCTTTAGGACCCGACCAGCTCAATCAGTAGTGCTGCTATCAAGCCACTCTTGAACACTGAAACACCCCATCCAGAGTACATCTTGTGCCCTTGCCACCCTCAGTGCTTCCTCCAAGTGTTGTTCAACATAGAGGATTACTGATTCATCAGCATCAGCAGGAAAGTATGTGGTAATCAGCAGGAAGTTTTCTTGCTCATGTTTAAACTGAGCCATGATCAGTTTGTGGGATCCAGAGTCAATGTTGAGGACTCCCAGGGCAACTCCATCTCAAATGTATACCACTGTGTTGCCACCACTGCTCAGTCTATTCTGCAGATGGGACAAGACAACCCAGAGATGATGATGGTGGTGTCTGGAACATTGTCTATCAGGCATGATTCAGTGAGTGTGACTATGTCAGACTGTTGCTTGACTAATCTGTGAGACAGCTCTTTGGCACTAGGCCCCAGATAGGCCTGTTTCTACTATTGTCTATTCTGGTACCTAGGTTGATGTCAGGTGGTCTGTCCACTTTCACTTCTTTGTTGAGACATCATAGCAATTGATACAACTGAGTGGCTTGCCAGGCCGTTTAGAAGACAATTGAGAGTGAACTATGTTGCTGTGGCTCTGGAGTAACATGCAGACCAGACAAGATATGGATATCAGATTTCCTTCCCTGAAGGATGTTAATGAACCAGATGGGTTTTTCCAACAATGGTTTCATGGTTGTCAGTAGGTTCTTAATTCCAGAAAGCTTTTATTGAATATAAATTCCACCAATTGCCATGGCAGGATTGGAACTCAGCTCCCAGAACATTATCTGAGTTTATGGATTAATATTCTAGCAATAATACTGTTAGGCCTTTATTTCCTCTCAGAGAGTAGAGAACTATTGAATTATTTACCACAGCGAGCTATAGAAGCTGGAATGTTAAGTATTCAATACTGAGATTTTCAATCAGGAAGGGAATCAATGGTTACAGGGAAAAGGCAGAAAAGTGAAGTTGAAGATTATAAGATCAGCCATGATTCAAAGCAGACTTAATGGGCCAAATGGCTTACTTCTGCTCCGATGTCTTCTGATCTAGGTAACACGAGAATGACTGTTTTTGACATCAAGGCACCATTTGGTCAAGTATGTCATCAAGAAGCCCAAGCAAAACTGGAATCAATACGAGTGAGAGGAAATCTTTTCAATAGTTGGAGTTATACTTAGCATCATTCATGACTCCTCAGACACTGAAGCAGCTTATCTTGATATGAAGCAAGACCTGGACTGATAAGTGAGAAATAATTATTGAGCAACATAAATGCCAGGTCACAGGGTTACCATTAACCAGAAACTGAATTAGATCAACTATACACCTGTAAACACTGTCAGAGGCTGGAGAATTTGGTGGCAAGTAGCTTACCTCCTGATCCTCAAAGCCTGACCACAAGACACAACTCAGGAGTTTGATGTAATATTCTCCACTTGCCCAGATAGGTGCAGCTCCACTATCAGTCCAAAGGCATTACAGCATCCAGGTTAAAGCAGCCAACTTGACTGGCATCCTATTTACCACCTTCAACATTCACTCCTTCTACGTACATTGGCAGCAGTGTGTACTATCTGCAAGACGCACTCCAATAACTTGTCAAGACTCCTCTGACAATGCCTTCCAAACCTGCTATCCTGTTAGATAGACAAGAGCAGCAGATGCTTGGAAAGACCACCACCTGCAAGTACCCCTCTAAGTCACACACGATTCTGATTTGGAAATATATTGTTGTTCCTTCACTGACTTTGGGCCAAATCCTGGAACTCCCTCTCTAATATCGTTGTTAGTATCCCTACAGCCCACGTACTGCAACAGTTCAACATGGCAGCTCATCAACTGCTTCTCCAGTGTCAATGCTGGATGTGTCAATGCTGGATTAGCCAGAAGCACTAACATCCCCACAAATGAATAATAAAAAGATCTTTTGACCCAATTGATCCATGCTTTATTTATTCTCCATTCCAGCCTCCTCTTACTCCCTGAACTTTTCCCTCTATCAACATATCCATCTAATATGTTTTCCTTCATGTACTTATCCAGCTTCCCCTTACGTATATTGATACTGTTCACCTCAACCACTCGCTGTGGGAGCAAGTGGCACATTTTCACCACTCCCTGGGTAAAGGTGTCTCTCCTAAAGTCACTAATACATCCAATAGAGTACATCTTACTTTAATAGAGTACATCTTGTGCAAGTTCTGGACTCCTGGAAGGGTCAATACATTTTCTACCTCTAGCCTATCAAACTCCTTCATAAACTTACAGATCTAAAGACCTAATCAAAGACTCATTGAATCTTACACCATGAAAGGAGGTTATTTTGCCCATCAGGCTTACTCCAGCTCTATTCAAGATCAATCCAGCTAGCCCCACTCCCTTGTTTGTTCTCCAAATACCGAAAGCTGAGGTAATTTAGCCTCCTATACACTAATTTTGGTAAATCTTTCTTTTTGTATTTTGCCCAGTTATTCTATTGACATTTTAACAATAAATCTAATTCTAATAGTTCCATTTTAATCTTGGCTTGAGGATTCTTTTTTGGCTTGAATACTCTCCAGTTCTTTACTGGATGCTTCTCCCTAATTTAATCTGGTCTTTCTGTGTGAATATTGATTTGTTATTACACAGTCATCATTTTGAAGCAACATCATATTATGGAAATAACAGTTATTGCATTATATAAAACATATGTTCGAATAGACACCTGTGTATCTAATGTAACTCGTTTCTAAGAAACAATTAGTGGCTCCTCCCTGAGAAATCTTGCTTCTTTCAATAGACATTCTTAAAGCAAGGTGAATTCTTTCGTAAAACTTTCAGATCATTTTATCAAAATGACTGCCTCTTTATTTAGCTGCATGCCTATGTATCTACTTAGCTACTGTAAACTTAAAGAAGGTGAGACAAGAAATGAAATTCCAGAGCTTAGGGCCTATAGTCAATTGAAAATATAATCACTGTTGGAGGAACAATTACAATTCAAGAAGTTCAATCACCAAATGAAACAAGGTGATTTGCAGCTGATATTTCAACACTGCATTGTTAGAGGTGCGGGATATGGCTGAGATGATTGAAAGTATATTCAATGCAGTCAATGTCTGAGATCACAGAGACCATGAAAGGGACCAGATGAAAGTTATATTCTTACTTCAGATACATGGAATGGAAGTGAACACTTTTGTGCCCTTCTTGAGTGGGTGACTGCACATGTGCTGTCCAGTGCGTGGGAAGGATGGGTCCTTTTTTTTATTGCACTCTTAATCATCTATCTCCAAAATGTAAATGAACAAATAAGTTAATTACAAAAAGATTTCAAAACGAGATACTGTGGTCTAGTGCAGTACTTATACCAACATTCATATCTTTTCATAGATATTGGAAACATTGCTTACCAATAACATTGAGAAGGTGTGAAGATGAAGTATTGCTGAAAGAGAAAAGAATAATTCACTGTCAGGAGAAGTATAACAGCCCAGCAGCAAAATGACACAAAATATGATCTTTATCATAGGGTATTAGCAGAGAAGATAGGTAAGTGTCAAGCAATGACTTGTGCTGACTACAGAAAATGAACTGTCAATGGGCTGGAATCATATCCAACTTCTAATTTTTAGGAAATTGACAACCAAAGATGAAATACTTCAATAGGGGAAAGTGCACCATAAAATGAATTGGCTGAAACTATATACAGCTTTGCTGAAGTTGCTTCTGAAATGATGAACAAATATGAGAGATTGAACTACATCAGTGACACAAATAATACAATGCAAAATATTTCTAAATATTTCATAAATCCTCATTCATTTCACTTGTTCTTCTTTAAGGAATGTTTGTGGAGAAAGATGCTGTGGAGACATTTTGCAATCCATAATCTAGAACCTTTAGAAAATATTCCCCAGTTGGAGTCATCTTAACTGTATAAATAAGCCATTGTAGCCAGTTTCACATCTCTACAAAATTTTCATTTCTAAATTCTTCATCCTACTGAGAACATATAAGGAAATGTTGAGGTGAGAAAAAGATTTAATAAAAAAGTTTTTTTTTTCATTGTTGCCCTGGTGACATTGATTAACATAAACAGACACCCACTGTTCTATAAAATGCTCTATGTAACAGCAATGAATGTTGCAACAACATACTATTCCACTGCAATATTCCTAATGACTCACACTTCCTAATGCCTGATTATTGATCCTGATTATCAGAGTCCTGACACTATTAAAGTACTTATTCAAGATGGCTCAGGAAATCCCTGATGAACTCGACCTGTAAGCCTCTCTTAGTTCATCCCGGAGATTGTACTCTGTGGTAGTCTGGAGTATAAAACACTTATAGACAACTTAGTTTAAATTATTCCCTTAATTTACCAATGGCATCAATGTTACACTGTAACATAGATACCTACAAACCAGGCTTGAGCTGAGGTTTTAAAACCATTCGCAGAGTAGTGGCACCAGCTCTTACCCATAAGAGCTCTTTCAGGCTACTCCCCTTATTGCTGCAAACAAGCTGGCTTTATACAGAAATTGATATTAAAATTACAAAAGCACCACATGTCCTGAATCAGATAAGCAGCAATAAAATGGCAAAAGTTTGCAGAGGAAGAGAAACTCATTGACAGGTCTATGCATGCTTGCTAATTAAGCCACATGCACATCAACGTGGGAAACCTTGATCCAGCCAGGCCAAAAGGCCAATTGCTTTGGCTAGATAACCTTCCCTTTTAACAGTACATCATAACGAGAGACTAGTCTAAACTACGTGGAAAAGGTAACCTCGCTCAGCTAACATGTGCAGTAACATTGTCCTACAAAATGGGTTTATCTTTTAAAATCACCTTCGATTCCCAAAATGCAAATTAAATTCATAACATTCCTGGATCTTGAGCTCCAAGGAACAACACACATACATTCAATCCACGACAAGCATGTGTTCATTCAGATCAGAACACAAAGAGTTAACTTTCCATCAGCTTCCATCCTGTCTCTCCCTCTCTCGCTTTCTCACACACACATGAACGTCTTCCAACTTTCTTACTTTTTGTGTTTTCCTAGCTTGTAAGGGTAATGAGACATTCACATTCCAGAACAGTCAAGATGAGGGAGCTGAGCTTCATAAATTAAAATCTACTCAGTGTGTTATACATGAAAATGTATCAGGATTGTTCTATTACATGCATACTCCACTCAGCTTATTAAATTACAAGTTATTTTCCTATTGAATATGAGTTTTGTTAAGAATCTTCAATATAAACCAGAAATTTAGTTATCCAACAGTGAAATATGCACAGCTTCCAGCCCCTGAGGTGAGAAGGACGTACTGCCACACATTCCACAAGTGAACAAATGTTATCACCTTATTTACACCGATAGCCTTAATTCTTCTGAACAAATGCCAACTACCCTCCCACCCCACACCGTGGTCAAGTGCTTTCTTGCATCTACTGTAGCAGATGCGTAAGGCTACCAGCTTTCTCAGCACCTCAAGAATGGAGAAAAATAATCGAAAGAAACTAGACTTCCTTTATGGCTTCATGCAATATATTTAAACGCTGCCTGTCTGTATTCAGACAAGAATCTTGATTATTGTCACTTTAAACATATTATGGGGAGATAATCACAGGAGCTTTGTGAAGCATAAGTTGGAAACATTTTCATAACAGTTTTCAATTTTTCCCTTCCTCTAAAACCCATTCATAAACACAGTATGAATCTTGTAGCACATGGGTTAGGATTTTGAGGCCATGGGGTTACACATTTATATCTCAGTGCAGTTTACTCAGCACTATTAATGTACAGGAGAAATCACAGAGACAAAAGCCAGGTTAGGATTAATGTCAGGATGGACCTTTTCACACAAAAGGGTAGATCTTTGGCCATAATTTGCCAGCAAAGTAACAATGAAATCAATAACAGCCACCATTATTCACGAGTACCAAAACCAGCAGGAGATCAGGAGACATGTTGATATCCAAAAGTTACTTACTGGGTTGTGACACATACCATTAGCTTTGTGAAAATAATCGTTCACCATTAATCTCCCTTTTCTTTCAGGAACTTCCTCCATTTGCTTGTTAATTGTCCATTAATCTTACCACTGAAGGTTGAGTTTCATTATTACATGAATGTGTGGGATGCAGTACTACAAACTGCCAATTAACTTCACTGGCCTCTTATATTGAATTTTGAACATGTTGAGTCTCACTCCATCAATTTTCAATATTTTGAGGAGATATTAAACTTCAAGTTTTTAAACTAAATTTTTCTTACTTTTACTTTCTGACAATTCTTTTTCTCTTTCTCTCAAATTAATATTTATTTCCTTCTTTTGATTTCACTTCTATCTGATTTGACACTGATTACATCCACTTGAATTCACTCTCCTCCTCATTCTACTTGATTTATTTCCTAATCCTTAAGTCTCATGAATTTAGTGGATACACTGTTGAAGATGTTCAAAGAACTGGTGCAAGCATAAATATAAAAGGCTGAGTGGCCTCCTTCTGTGCAGTAATAGTTTTGTGATTCTGAATCCTCTTCTAAATCCCAGCCAGTGTCTATCCCTCAGCCAATATCATGGAAACAGGTTATCTGGTCATTACATCATTGCTGACAAAGATGTTCTCTCCTTTCTGAGCTATTGCAGGTGTGGGTCTTTGAATTCAAACAAACATGACAGAGTCTGAACCATTCCAACCCACTACCCACATCGTCACATTTTCAACAATACATCATCACACACAACTGTACTCTTACAGCTGATCAGAATGAATCATCCAGCCATTTTCATTTGTGCTGGCTGTTTATATCCATGTGGAACACCTCCATTCAGTTTGTAACTACAGCCCTAAGCTTCTGGTTGCTTACCATTTTACTTTTATATCCCACTCTGGTCCTTACATCCTCAGCCCCCTACGTTGTTCCAATGAAGCTCAATGGAACCGCTCCCACTTAGAATTTCTGAGGACCCATTTTGTATTTCTTCATTTGTCCAGTTATCATCTTTTGCATTTTGAAAATTTTCTAATTGTATGTGGACATTGCTGATAAGGTCAGCATTCACTGTCCATCTCTAATTACCCCTGAATTGAGTGATTTGAGTTAGTCCTGTGGATCTGAAGTCACATGTTGATGAGACAACAGCAGATTTCCTTCCCTAATAAACCAGATGGGATTTTACAACCACCAGCAATGGTTACATGGTCACCCTAAGGCCAACTTTTAATTTCAGACATTTATTGAATTCAAATTTCAGCATCTGCCATGATGGGTTTCAAATCTACGTCCGAAGAACACCAGCCTGAGGTTCTGGATTACTTGACCAGTGACACTACCACTATGTCACCACCTCTTTGTACCTCTTTTGGCAAATTATTGTCTTCTGCCTTCCACTCTATCACACATTTTTCTTTACTTCTTCCTACCACATACCTCCCCACAACCATTTCCTGTTTTTGTACTTGCTTAAAACCTGCTCTATCTCTGATGAAAAGTTCACAATTCAAATTGTTCAACTTCTCTCTCCACAGATGCTGCAAAGCCTGCTGAATGTTTCCAACTATTCGTGTTTTATTTTAGCCCCTCTCATCCATTCTGATGTTTGCCCGTAATCTTGAGAGTTTTCCTTTTCAAGTTTTTAATGCAATTCCCTTTTCAAAGTACATACTCAATCTGCTGTCACTGTCCTTTCTGGTTACAATTTGATTCCGGAGCATAACATCTTGCTGCTTAAACATATCCCATCCTCATTCAAATTATTTTAAATCTGTGTCCTCTAGTTAATGTCTTTAATAGTGACAACAAAACCCTTCATACAGGAGATCAAAATGCTCTGATGAAGTCATCTAGATTCAAAACATTAGCTTGCTCTCTCTCCATGGATGCTGCCTGACCTGCTGTGATTTCCAGCATTTTTCAAAACTCTCATCCCTGGTCCCAGTTTAGAAAATCTCCATCTAAGGTGTTGACATCTTACCTAAAGAATGGTGTCTAGAAATGGGCAGAGTTCTTCAATTGAGAGCTTAGCAGTTATTTATAAAGGTGTACAAGAACTTCCATGTGTTGGTATTCTATGTAGCTGTTTAAAAAGTCTATTACTCACTGTTGTTACATATGTTTCAGAGGGGTCACACATCCTACATTCTGGAAAGACTGGCCATTGATTGACGTGAGAACAATGTAGTATACAGCTAAGAGGTATAGCTATTGGAATTATGTAAGACAAAACACATAGCTAAGATGCACACAAACCGAATTGACTATTTAACTTATTTATCAATAATGTTGGTTTTTGGCCAAGTGACAGGGAAAACTCCCTGCACTTCTCCAAAAAGTGCCATAAAATCTTTAAGATCACACTGTATTTGCAGAACTATACCTGGCTGTCCTTTTCACCTCAAGTATACAATTTCTAACAATGGAATTTTAACCTCAACTCTGAGCATGAATGGTTGAATGCAGTTTGAAGCCAATCCACAATCTTCTGACTCAGATGCAAGTGTTCTGGCTACTCAACCAAGCAGTCATTTAGTTTAGAAGCAGATATTAATTCAATGCAAGTTAACAGTTGTGCACCAATGTTTGTTTTGATTAACATTAAATATTCAAAATTTACATTTAAAAAATCTTGCATTTCTATTATCCATTTCAGGATGTCCCGACATAATTTGCAGTCAACCAAGTGTAGAAACAGGGCAGCACAGGACTGAGGAGCAGGAAATGACTGGCCCTTTGAGCCAGATTCACCATTCAAATAAAATCATAGCTGACCTGATTGTGACCTCAGCTCCCATTTTCCTACCTGCCCCTATAACCCCTGACTCCCTTATCTATAAAAAATGTCTAATTCAGCATGGAATACATTTAAAAAGGCAATCTCCATCAGCTTCTGTGGAAAAGAATTCTACACTTAAACAACTGCTGTGATGAAGGTAATGCAGCAACTGGGTTTGTGTACAGCAAGATCTTATAAATAATGTGATAATGATCACAAAAACAGTTTCACTCATTTACTTATTGGTGTCATATTTTGTTCAAGAATGATCCTAGACCCTGATAATCTAATGCCAGAGTATGTAAAGAAGTTGCCCTAGAAATCATGGATGCATTGACAATCATCTTCTAAGCTTCTATAAGCTCTAGAACAGTTCCCACAGATTGGAGAGTAGCTAATATGACCCCTCTTTTCAAGTAAGGAGAGAGAAACAAAACCAGGAATTATAAACAAGTCAGCCTGACATTGGTAGAAAGGAAAATACTAGAGTCCATTATGATAGAATTAACATCTGAACATTTGGAAAGCAATATGATCAGACACAGTCAGCATAGAGTTATGAGAAGGAAATCATACTTGACAAATCGACTTGATTTTTTTCAGGATGTAACTAGCAGCGTTGATGAAGGGGGGTCGGTTTATTTGGACTTTCAGAAGGCTTTTGAAGAAGTTCATAAAAGGGATTAGTGTGTAAAATGAAAGTGCAGGGGGTAGTGTATTGAAATGGATAGAAAACTGGTTGGTAGACAGAACACAAAGAGCAGGAATAAACATGTCTTTTTTCGATGACAGGCAGAGACTAAATGGGTTTTGCAGGGCTCAGTGCTAGAATCCTAACTATTCACATTATATATTAATGTCTTGGGGATAAGGGAACTAATTGTAATATCTCCAAATTTTCATATGTCACAAAGTTGGGTGGGAGGGTGAGCTGTAAGAGGATGCAAAGATGCTATGGTGTGATTTGGACAGGCTCAGTGAATGGGCAAATGCATGGCAGAGATGTGAAGTTTTCTTTAAATTTTGGTAGCAAAAATAGGAAGGCAGATTATCATTTGAATGGCTATAAATCGAGAGAAGGGAATGTGCAATGAGACTTAGCTGCCCTCATACACCAATCACTGAAAGTAGGCATTCAAGTGCAGCAGGTGGTAAGGAAAGCAAATTGATAAGGTAAACAAGAGGATTTGAGTGCAGGAGGAGGGCTGTCTTGCTGCAATTACACAGGGCCTTAGTGAGACCACACCTGGAATACTGGGTGCAGTTTTTGTGTCCTTACTTGAGCGAAGGTTTACCAGAGAGAAAGTGAGGGCTGCAGATCAGAGCTGAAAATGTGTTGCTGGAAAAGCGCAGCAGGTCAGGCAGCATCCAAGGAACAGGAGAATCGACGTTTCGGGCATAAGCCCTTCTTCAGCTGATTCCTGAGGTGACGGGACTGACGTATGTTAAGAGGTTTGAATCAGTTCAGATTATATTCACTGGCTTTCAGAAGAATGAGAGGGGAATCTCATACAAACCCATTAAATTCTAACAAGACTAGACAGAGTTGTTGCAGGAATGGTGGGGGAGTACAGAACCAGATGTCACATTCTAAGGTCAAGGGATAAACTGTTTAGGACAGAGATGAGGAGAAATTTCCTCACCCACAGAAGGATGAGGCTATGGAATTTGCGACAACAGAAAGCATTCAAGATCAAAACACTGTATGATTTTGAGAAGAGGTCAGATATAGCACCTGGGCTGAAGGAATCAAAGGTATTGGGGAAAAGCAAGAAGAGGTTATTGAATTCAATGATCAGCTACGATTGTAACAAATAACAGAGCAGGCTCAAAGGACTGACTGGCCTAATCCTGCATCAACTTTCTTTAGTTTTATGTTTTCTCGTGATTTTTTTTGTTCATGATGTGCAAGATGTAGATAATAATAAGCAATTACTTTTCCTATAGGGCTCCAGAATCAAGCACTCTCAGCTCAGAAAAAGCTGAGAGAACCTACAGATAAAGCTCCATCTCACCAAGGGCTCTCTTGTGGTGCAAGTGGTACAGTGCTTACCCTGGACCAGGAGGCCCAGATTCAAGTCCCATGTTCTCCAGAGATGTGTAATAATCTCGCTGAACAGGCTGATTGAACAAAAACTCCCTATGTTCTGCCCAATGCACTTAATTATAATGGACCTCAAGTATGTCAGCAAGCTCCCCCTAATGGTTCCAAAGTGAAGAACTCCAAACTCTGTCGTCACTCATGATCACTGACAATGAATTGTGCAGGATCACGGGAAGGGATACTTCATTAAATGTCATGAAACAGTCTCGCTGTAAGTTGCACAGGCTGCAAGACATAGCAGTTATAAAGAGACTATTCAGCCCATTGAATCGGTTTTTTCATTCAATGAGCTCACAGCTGATCTGATAATCTGTAAACCTTTGCTATAAATTCTGTCTTAAGATCTTATACTGCACAACTACCTGACGAAGGAGCAGCGCTCCGAAAGCTAGTGCTTCCAAATAAACCTGTTGGACTATAACATGGCATTGTGTGATTTTTAACTTTGTGCACCCCAATCCAACACCGACACCTCCAAATCCTGATAATCCTTAACTCTACATTCCTGACTTTTTCCCATAACTATTTCAGCTTTGAATATACTTAATGACCTAGCCTTGAAAGCCCTCTCCAGTAAAGAATTCTACAGAATGCTCTCAGAGAAATTCCTCATCTCTGATTTAAATATGTAGCCCTTTATTCTGAGATTATGCCCTCTGGTCTGTGACTCTCCCACAAAACTATTGGCAATGAAAAGACTTTGATTGTATCCATTGAGGCTACTTGGTTTGAGACTTGCTCATAACTGTTGTATCTAGAAAGCTCAATTACAAGATCTAGGAGCAGAATTTTCCTAATACATTGCTTCCTGAAACTTTCATTGCAAAGCAAACTTCTTTCGGGAGAAATGGTTCACAGGCAATGAGCAGGATGCTATCACCTGCCTGTTTGGTACTGTGTCTGATGTTAAATTCCATTGAGCTCAATATCAGATCGTATGTATGAACCTGCAGCTGATCTAATACTGCCCAATTTAAGCCACTGCTGAAGATTAATTTCCTCAATTTTAGCCATTCGAATAAGTTGCTGAAAGCTCAGTGAGGTTAGCTTATTTCCTAGCACAGGTTTTGATCTGTTCTCTGCTGCAATAGTTGCATTGGTAGGTGAGAGGAGCTGATATGGGGGTTGATAGTTCGACTCAATGCCCAAGTTAATGAAGTGATCATTGGTTTGGGTTCCTGATCCTAATCACTATGTAATAAATGCTGCGGCAAGATCTTGTGTGTGTGTGGGTCTGTGGTGGTGGGGAGTCATGACATAGTGTCAATCTACTCGGAGGATTTCACTGTAACAAAGGCTCAATGGATATGACAGCAGCTGTGGAAAGATACACAGAGTTCAAGGATTTGATTTCCAGTTGCCCCACGGATGAACTTGATACAGCCTGGAGAGGCCAACAGAAGATTTTTGAATCCCAGATCAGAAAAAAGCAAACAGTCTGGAGCATGTTAGTGCACAGCCGTCGGGAAACATTAAATTTTACTTCTTCTGAACAAAAAGATTTTGAAAGAAAGGTTATTCTCTCAGACTTGGCCCAGTACCTTCTTGTAAACATTTGGGCCCTCGTGTGCTGGCCCTGTGATCTTCTCCCTTTTTAACTCTGCAACTTAAAAGCAAGCCATTGGCAAGGGGGTCAAATGGAATTGCAGCCACAATTAGATTAGCCATGATCTTATTAGATGGCAGAGCAGTCTTGAAGGACTAAATGGCCTACTCTTGTTCTTCAATCTTAAGTTCCCAAGCTTCCTAAACCCAAGCTTGGCCTTTCAGAATTTTACTTTGAAGTCATTCACATGTCCTGGCAACACTTGATGCTATTAACTGGATACTGAGCTCACCGTTAACTCAATCAAATGCATTTAAAGATTGCACTGCATCACTGACAATGTGTGGCTGGGACACAGAAACAATCTAGGTATCAGGTTCCACATTCCACATGAAGATCAATTCCTTGTTGTTCCAAGTGATTACCTTGCATCTGAACCTAGCAGCCTGACATATTAATTCGGTTTCTTTTCATTTGCAACCTATTTCCAGTATTTTCCATTTATATTTCAGATTTCTGGCACCTGTAGTATTTGCTTTCATAAAGAATCAATGAGAATGAAATTGGAAGTGGGTAGGGCAGAAACAGCTGATATTATGGCATTGGCCATTGGTGAAGGCAGCACAAACCAAGCAAGGGTTCACGAATGAAAGTATCTTTGCAATCACAACTACGTTCCTTTCCATGAATAAAGATCCAAGTGGATAATATAGTATTCAATTGCACTGGGTTTGGTTACGTGAATCGGTGTGCTATTGATGCACATTTTGTTTGATTGGTTAAGCCTGGGTGTGGACTCAAAGGAAAGTTAATAAAGCTGTAGAAACAGTTGGAAGCTAGAAGTAAAAGCAAGGAGGAGACATTTAAAATGCTGTAAAATAAAAGCTGTTACATCCATGTAAACTGGCATTTCATCTCTAAATAAACATGAGAGATGTACACTGCACAACATGTAGCATCTCTCCTTGGAGTCGGTTGAAGTTCCACTCCAGAGACCGAAGCATACCTTCTGGGCTAATATTCAAATACTGTACTGAGGGACAGCAGCATCACTGAAGTGCCATCTTTTGGAAGACACATTAAACTGATGCCCCATATCTGTTGTTGGGTAAAAGATTCCATGGCACTGCCACTAAAGAGCCTCTTGGAGCCATTATTTATGGCCCAAACAGCAACCACTAAAACAGATTGACCAGTCTTTTCAATTGCTGCTTGTGGGAGGTTGCTGTGCATAAATTAGCTACTGCATTGTCTACGATGGTGACAATACTTGAAAAAGAACTGGATTGTTGTGAATTGCTTCAACATGTCATGAGGCTTTGAAAGGCAACATAAATGCAAGAATTTTTTCTTATTCTGTCTTGATCATTCTGCATTATTTTCGTTCTTATTGCATCCTTATGTTAAGAGCCCTCTGCTTGCTTCTATGTTCTGCTCACAGATCCCATTCTTCTGGAGAATAGTAGTGCTTGAAAACAGTTCCTGTTCTCAGAGTGCAGGTCACTACTGGAAGCAGCAATCAGTGAGCTTTATTTTGCACACTGACTCAAAAGTCCTGTTTTCGGCTGCCATTATACACTCATTCTTTATGTTTCTGCTTTTCAAAGTCATCTTCCTCTAAATATACGGATGCATTTGTATACATAAACATATGCAAATGTTTACTGATCAGGCACTAATTCCATGGAGTCGGGAACTCATTTGGTTATTTTCTTACAATGGAAGTAAAAATCAATATTCGTTACAGTCATTAAAAAATAATTAACGGCATAAAGAGGGGAGGCGCAGGAAGCTAAAGGTAGTGTGACTGCCTGCCTCTGGTCTGCAGAATTTGCAATCTATTCTCTTATTGATCAGGATCACTCCTTGTCATTTTATGTTAAGCTCTATTTCTTCAAGATACATTTCAGGCCGCTGACTGCTCAAACACAGGCATTGTCAGGTCTTAGCTTTTTTTAAAAAAATTAATTTTCAGGATGCTAGTGCCAGATGCATCCACAACATTTATTGTTTGTTCTAATTGCCTAATGAGAAGATGCAGCAACAGTGACATGGTGTTCAGTTTGGGATTATGCACAATGGTTATTGTATCATAACAACCAGAATCCCCTAAAACTGTACATCAAACTGAAAACAGACCTCAAAATTCAACAACATTGAAGCCCAGTCTCAGTCTCTGCCTGTCAACCTAAACACCAGTACTTCACTGCAGTGAAATCAGACATGTACAAATAGCATTTTTTTTTTTAAATTAAGCAATATTCATCATCAGTCCAATTGCATCCTTTGTTAGTTTTCTGCACTGTTAGCTCAGTCCATGTCTGAGTAATTGAAATCCCCTATGACCAACCATCTGGCACTTGTATAAGTCTCATTTATCTGGAAAAAAAATCACTTTGTGAACTACTTTCCCCTCCTGTCAAGAAACTATAAACTCTCTTTCCATTTATGATATCTAAATTAAATCCCACTTGTCTCTCCACCTCTAGACAGGACATTTATGTAATTTTTATTCTCTTCCCAGGAACTCCTCCAGATACCATTGTTCCACCCACCTCCAGGTTTCTATCTAACTTTCCATAAACTTGATACTTTGCTTTCATTCTTCCAGTCAACATTCAGATTCAAACCTTTTTACAAATTATATTCAATTCCCTGTCCCAACACACACTTCAAATTCTTCAATCTTGTCACAAAAAAAACTACTATTGTGTAACAAAAACAGAAAATTATAGTAATACTCAGGAAGTTAGGCTGTGGAGAGAGAAACAGAGCTATCACTTCACCTGTAACTAAGTTTCAATATTGCACCGTGGTAGTGGTTAATATGGGCTATCAAATTTTAAATTCTTTCATCTGATTGTTCTCCCTGAGATCTGTCATGGACTAAAATATTTAATAAAAAGGAAGAAACATGGACCTAAAATGGCTGCAGTGGTCTGACTACAGACTGAGGCACGCTTTGGTAGTCCCATGGAATAATTAAATTCATCTGCACAGAAATTACCATTTTTTATCTAAAGGCAGCATCAAGAAATTCATAGCTCATTTGCTAACTCACACGTTTATATATTGACAGATGAATGCTTCACCTGCCAGTTGATCAGCTTGGAAAGACAATGGAGCTGGACTCTTACATACACACTGAAATATATTAAAACAGCTGCTTTTGAACAGTAGTGCAGAAAGAATGAAAAATGAATTTGTTACAACAGCTAAAATTCTCTCTCCCTGCTGGTTCCTCTCATCATCTTGGAATACAGTGCCTGGTGAAAAAGCAAATTTAGAAAACAACCATTCACTGACAATGTAAACATATCCAACCGATTCAGTTCAAGTCAACCATTAATCAACTATGCTTTCAGGTAAAGAATCTAACTTCTCAAAAAGTCTAAGGACTGCTTAATTGCATAACCCTTATTTTCTTCGTCTGCATCAGGTACTCCTCTTTTTAAACTTATTATCTGTGTTTGTATGCATTTGGTGTCACATTTCCATTATTTTTTTCAAAGCTGGTCAGTAATAAAATTCCTGATTCACTCAAGGCAGCCTTGGCAATTTGCTTCTCCATTTTCTGAAGAGCTATACTTTAACTGAAGTATGACAGACTTGTACTAAAAAGTCATAAAAGCATTTGCTCTGACCATCTAAGAGGGGTTTGAAGAAAATGGAGTTTCCCCTCACCTGGTTACAACATTCTTCTCACTTCAATTTGGATAAATTCAAACTATGCACTGCTCAAAATAATATCTTATTCCCTATACTTTATGTCTTAAAACTGAACTTTAGTGGGCAACACAAAGAACTTCCTTGCATTTCAGGAAAATGAGACAGTCTAAAATACAACAAAAGAAGTCAGGACAACCACTAGGACAGAACCTAATACTGGTATAGCTTATTTTCCAACTGAAAGAGCCAGTAACATCTGTGTCTAATCTACTCTCTAAGCATACTATTAGTAGCTAAGGAGCTTTGGTTTGTAGCCAACCTCTTTGTTGCTGCGTGTCTAACTTTCTGTCCACTTATCCCACATTTCTCAAGTCAAGGTGAGTTTGCGGTTATAGCCAAGACCATTGCAACTGCCAAAGGTTTCAGATGATCCTCATACTATTTATCAAATAAGTCTTGCATCTTCAAAAACTGACTCACATTGTGCAGAAGCTGCTTGTCTTAAATCTGCATATTTAAAACTCATATCAAGTTGCCAGTTTCTCATTTGGGTCTTTGGTACTTCTCTTTAAGCACAGTAATACCTTGGTTCTAGCATGAAACCAGACCCAAGCCATAATCAAATCCCAAAGGAAATTTAACTGTGTGATATTTTGTCAGATGACTAGTCCTGGTACTATGTGGTATTTTCATTTAATTTGATTTGTTATTGCCATACATACCGAGGTAGAGTGAAACATTTTGTTTTGCATGCAGTACAGACAGATCATACCATACAAAGTGTATTAGGGTAATAGAACAGACTAGAATAGAGCCCCTGCCTCCAACTCAGCATCGCCCCCTTGACCAGTCCTACCTGCCCATCTTCCTTCCTTCCCACCCAGCTCCTCCACCCTCCCCACTGACCTATCATTTCCAACCACACCTTCATCGAAATATCACATTCCCAGCTACCTTCCCCCCAGCCCTAGCCCCCCCCCCACCTCTTTATCTCTTAGACCCCCACCTACTAGTCTCATTCCTTGTGAAGGGCTTATAACCAAAACATCAATTCTCCTGCTCCTCGGATGCTGCCTGACCTGCTGTGCTTTTTCAGCACCACATTCTCGACTCCGATCTCCAGCATCTGCAGTCGTCACTTTCTCTTAATAGACCAAAGTGGAGAATACAATGCTATGGGTGCAGAGAAAGTGTATAAAGAGCAATATCAATATTAATTTTTTAAAATTTGAGATGTCGATTCAGAAGTCTAATAACAATAGGGAAGAAGTAGTTCATGAATCTGTTAGTACTTATGTTTAAGCTTTTGTATCTTCTGCCTGATGCAAGCGATTATAACTGGGGTGGGAAGGATCTTTGATTATGTTGGTTACCTTCTTGATGTGGTACAATGAGGATTGTTTGAGGTATATTTTGCTGCCGGTATTTCACTTTGCTTTGCAGTAAATGTGGGCCTTAACACCTCACATAAATTCAGTAGGCATAACAGAAATATGCCAAATAAGTGACAAAGATTGGAGCGTCAGTGTATTCTGTCTTTTTTCTCATTAATTCTTTTCCACTGATGACTGTCAGCCTTAAAATTAGATGTTTTAGACGTTCATTTCAAAACTGTTCTACTCTATTATCTTCAATAACCATTCCAGGACTTGAGAGATCGAAATAGGGGCTATTTAGTCTACGATCTTGATTTCTGCCTGTTTAGATAATCCTGTGATGTAATTCAAAAATTTATAAAGCTCTTCTGGTGTCTTAGCCAAAGTGTACCACTCAGCCAACATTACCAAGATACACAAATGGTTAACTGGTTCATAACCATCTGATTTGTTATTGGGTGGACACATTGTGTGCAAAGTGGTTCAAACTTTGAACAAAAATAACAACAAAATCAACTTCTTTTTATACACAGCAAGAGAATGATAAAGTAGGGAAATCCAGGGATCAAGGACTTGGCTCCTGGTGCACCAAAATGCTCTTTCGTGTTTTCAAAACCATGCATGGCTTCACATCTCTCCCTCATCTGTATGACTCTATCTCTTTAATCTCCTTCCAAGATCTCTCAATTTCTTCGATTCTGGCTTTTTGAATATTCTACTTTATCTTTTTTTTACTTTATACAGTGGTCACAGTACCTTCATCAGCTTGAGCCCTCACCTTAGAAGGGCCCTCTTTGGCTCGTCCTGTTCATGTCAAAACATCTTTTATGGGTCATTGCTACATTATATTTCATTATGTTGCTGTGAAGTTTTAACACATTGAAGACACAATATAAAACAGGTTGTTGTTCACAGTATTGTGGTTCCAGAGACAGTATATTCCTGTTAGGGTGAAAGGAAAAGCTGGTAGGTGGAGGGAATGCTGGATAACTACAGAAATTGAGGGTTTGGTTAAGAAAAAGAAGGAAGCATATATCAGATATAGACAAGATAGATCAAATGAAGGCAGTAGGAGTATACTTAAGAGGGAAATTAGGAGGGCACAGAGGGAACATGAGATTGCTTTGGCAAAGAGAGTTAAGGAGAATCAAAAGGATTTTTACAAATACATTAAGGTCAAAAGGGTAACTCGGGAGCGAATTGGATCCCTCAAAGATTAGCAAGGCAGCCTTCGTGTGGAACCGCAGGAGATGGGGGAGATACTAAATGAGTATTTTGCATCAGCGAGTTTTGAGAAGATTTGTAGCTCAGGTTGAGGCTTTGGATGTAAGTTTGCTCGCTGACCTTGGAGGTCCATTTCCACACGTTTCGTTACCTTACTAGGTAACATCTTCAGTCCGTCTCATGCGAAGCAATGCTGATAATTCCTGCTTTCTATTTATATGTTTGGGTTTCTTTGGGTTGGCGATGTCATTTCCTGTGGTGAAGTCACTTCCTGTTCCTTTTCTCAGGGGATAGATAGGGTCTAACTCAGTGTGTTTGTTGATAGAGTTCCAGTTGGAATGCTATGCTTCTAGGAATTCTTGTCCGTGTCTTTGTTTGGCTTGTCTGAGGATGGATGTGTTGTCCCAGTCGAAGTGGTGTCCTTCCTCATCCAAATGTGAGGATACTAGTGAGAGAGGGTCATGTCTTTTTGTAGCTAGTTGGTGTTCATGTATCCTGGTGGCTAGTTTTCTGCCTGTTTTTCCAATGTAGTGTTGGTTACAGTCCTTCACTAGTATCCTGGAGAGGCTGAACAAGCTGGAGCTGTTTTCTCTGGAGCATCGGAGGCTGAGGGATGACCTTGTAGAGGTTTATAAAATTATGAGGGGCATGGAGAGGATAAATAGGGGTCTTTTCCCTGGGGTTGGGGAGTCCAGAACTAGAGGGCATAGGTTTCAGGTGAGAGGGGAAAGATATAAAAGAGACCTAAGGAGCAACATTTTCATGCAGAGGGTGGTATGTGTGTGGAATGAGCTGCCAGAGGAAGTGGTGGAGGCTGGTACGATTGCAACATTTAAAAGGTGTCTGGATGGGTATATGAATAGGAAGGGTTTGGAAAGATATCGGGCGGGTGCTGGCAGGTGGGACTAGATTGGCTTGGGATATCTGGTCGGCATGGACGGGTTGGACTGAATGGTCTGTCTCCGTGCTGTACATCTCTATGACTCTCTGACGTTGTTACATTAGACTGGCCAACATCTAGGGGAAATGAAAGGCGTAGTCAATGAAGTGCAATCCCTAAATTTAAAGAAGTTGCTCAGATTGAGTGATGCACACAAGATGCTGCAATCCACATTTCTGAGCACTTTTAGTCTCATTGCGACTCACCACCACCTTCTCAAGAGTAATTAGGGATCGTTAATAAATGCGGCCTTACCAGTGATAACATGAACAAATTTTAGAAATCTTCTATTTGAAATAGACATCTCATTGTGTAATCAGAGTCCTAGTACACACAAAGAAACCCAACGTTCATTGCAGCAGACCTCTCAGCCGTCCCATTGCACCCGTTCTTGCCCCACAGCCTTGTAGCTTCTGAAGCATATGCTCTGTATTGTGATAGTGCTCTGCCTGGTGTGTGCTTGCCAAAGAGGCCTAGTCCAACTCGGCCTTTGAGACAGTTTTGTGAAAGTGGAACACATTTCTGGATGCGACGAGAACAAAACATATATTACGAAAAGTCTTTCAGCCCAGAAGGTAGCACAACGGTCACACTGAATCCCGTAAACCGCATAGCAATTGTCAACTCAGTCCAGATAATCATTAAAAAACCAGTAGCATATCCGTAAGATGTGGAATTTTCAGCCACGATCCTTTCTTTGTGTGACGTTCTTTCAACCGGAGCTTTCATCAAGTTTTTGGTCACCAATTTTCCTCATCCAACCGTCAAAAGTCGTACTTGAAAACACTGAGGGAAATCTGACAGGAAAGGTGCGAAATGCCAATTCCCAGAGATGAGCGACTATACTTGGATGGAGAAAGTGCTGCTGTCGCCATCGAATCGGACGGCAGTTAATAACGGTCTTCACACTCGGGAGAAATTGGCGGGAACAAGGCGGCCAGCCTTTACCGTGGAGGGGGCGTGGTGATATTGGCATGGCGTCAGGGCTCTGGGGCGGGGTCAGCATTCTGAGGGCGGGGTTAGCGTGTGGGCGCCGCAGGCGCAATGGGGCGGAGTAGGTGCGGGGGTGGAGGGAGGGAAAGGACGGGTCCGACGTTGGGAGGCGGGGTCAGGGCTGGAGGCGGGGCAGTGCCACTGGGCGGAGTCTGCTGGAGTCAGATTCAGCGCTGTGGGCGGGGTCGGCGCCAAGGGGCGGTCTGTTGTGGGCGGGCCCGGCACCAGGGGGCGGGCATCGGTGCAGCGAGTGTGGTTGTGCTGCTCAGGTTTGGGTGAAACGGCACTAGCAGGAGCGGATCCGGATCGAGAGCGAGAGGTGGAGCAGCAGCAGCGGCTCCGGACTGAGGGATCTGCTTCGGATTCTCTGAAGTTTTTAATCATTTCTGTGGTTTGCCTTCATTTTTGATGGTGAAATGTCCGAGAAGGTGCACTCGACCACGGAGCGGACAGTGAAATGTGAGTGAGACCGGGAGGGAGCCCGGGAGAGGAGGGGGAGAGGGAGCCCGGGGAGAGAGGGGGCGTGGGGGTGGGGGAGAGAGGGGGCGTGGGGGTGGGGGAGAGAGGGGGCCCGGGGAGAGGGACCCCGGGGATGTGGGGGAAAGGGAGCCCGGGGTGAGAGGGGGTGTGGGGGAGAGGGAGCCCGGGGGTGTGGGGGGGCGTGGGGGAGAGGGAGCCCGGGGGAGAGGGAGCCCGGGGGAGAGGGGGCGTGGGGGAGAGGGAGCCCGGGGGTGTGGGGGGGCGTGGGGGAGAGGGAGCCCGGGGGCGTGGGGGAGAGGGAGCCCGGGGGCGTGGGGGAGGGGGAGAGGGGGCGTGGGGGAGAGGGAGCCCGGGGGCGTGGGGGAGAGGGAGCCCGGGGGCGTGGGGGAGAGGGAGCCCGGGGGCGTGGGGGAGAGGGAGCCCGGGGGCGTGGGGGAGAGGGAGCCCGGGGTGAGAGGGGGCGTGGGAGCCCGGGGTGAGAGGGGGCGTGGGGGAGAGGGAGGCCGGGGGCGTGGGGGAGAGGGAGCCCGGGCAGACAGGGCGCGTGCGGGAGCGGGGGTGCCCGGGGAGAGAGGGGGAGCCCGAGGAGAGAGGGGGCGTGGGGAAGCGAGGGAGCCCGGGGAGAGAGTGGACTTGGGGGAAAGGGGGAGCCCGGGGGGAGAGGGGGAGCCCGGGGGGAGAGGGGGTGTGGGGGAGAGGGGGAGCCCGTGGGGGAGAGGGGGAGCCCGGGGGGGAGAGGGGGAGCCCGGGGGGGAGAGGGGGTGTGGGGGAGAGGGGGAGCCCGGGGGGGAGAGGGGGTGTGGGGGAGAGGGGGAGCCCGGGGGGGAGAGGGGGTGTGGGGGAGAGGGAGAGCCCGGGGGGGAGAGGGGGTGTGGGGGAGAGGGGGAGCCCGGGGGGAGAGGGGGTGTGGGGGAGAGGGGGAGCCCGGGGGGAGAGGGGGTGTGGGGGAGAGGGGGAGCCCGGAGAGAGAGGGGGTGTGGGGGAGAGGGGGAGCCCGGGGGGAGAGGGGGTGTGGGGGAGAGGGGGAGCCCGGAGAGAGAGGGGGTGTGGGGGAGAGGGGGAGCCCGGGGGGAGAGGGGGTGTGGGGGAGAGGGGGAGCCCGGAGAGAGAGGGGGTGTGGGGGTGTGGGGGAGAGGGGGAGCCCGGGGGGAGAGGGGGTGTGGGGGAGAGGGGGAGCCCGGAGAGAGAGGGGGTGTGGGGGTGTGGGGGAGAGGGGGAGCCCGGGGGGAGAGGGGGTGTGGGGGAGAGGGGGAGCCCGGAGAGAGAGGGGGTGTGGGGGAGCCCGGGGAGAGAGGGGGAGCCCGGGGAGGGAGGTGGCGTGGGGGAGCCCGGGGAGGGAGGTGGCGTGGGGGAGCCCGGGGAGAGAGGGGGCGTGGGGGAGCCCGGGGAAAGAGGGGGAGCCCGGAGAGGGGGGAGTCCGGGGCGAGAGGGGGCGTGGGGGAGCCCGGGGCGAGAGGGGGCGTGGGGGAGCCCGGGGCGAGAGGGGGCGCGGGGGAGCCCGGGGCGAGAGGGGGCGCGGGGGAGCCCGGGGCGAGAGGGGGCGCGGGGGAGTCCGGGGCGAGAGGGGGCGCGGGGGAGGAGGGGGCGCGGGGGAGTCCGGGGCGAGAGGGGGCGCGGGGGAGTCCGGGGCGAGAGGGGGCGCGGGGGAGCCCGGGTAGAGTGGGGGAGCCCGGGTAGAGAGGGGGTGTAGGGGAGCCCCGGGAGAGGAGGGAGCGTGGGGGAGAGGGAGCCCCGGGAGAGGAGGGGGCGGAGGGGGCGTGGGGGAGAGGGAGCCCCGGGAGAGGAGGGGGCGTGGGGGAGAGGGAGCCCCGGGGGCGGAGGGGGCGTGGGGGAGGGGGAGCCCCGGGAGAGGAGGGGGCGTGGGGGAGAGGGAGCCCCGGGGGCGGAGGGGGCGTGGGGGAGGGGGAGAGGGAGCCCCGGGAGAGGAATGGGCGTGGGGGAGAGGGAGCCCCGGGGGCGGAGGGGGCGTGGGGGAGAGGGAGCCCCGGGAGCGGAGGGGGCGTGGGGGAGAGGGAGCCCCGGGAGCGGAGGGGGCGTGGGGGAGAGGGAGCCCGGGGAGCGGAGGGGGCGGAGGGGGCGTGGGGGAGAGGGAGCCCGGGGAGCGGAGGGGGCGGAGGGGGCGTGGGGGAGAGGGAGCCCCGGGAGCAGAGGGGGCGGAGGGGGCGTGGGGGAGAGGGAGCCCGGGGAGCGGAGGGGGCGGAGGGGGCGTGGGGGAGAGGGAGCCCCGGGAGCGGAGGGGGCGTGGGGGAGAGGGAGCCCCGGGAGAGTAGGGTGCAGTGGGAAGAGGGAGCCTGGGTAGGGGGGTCGGTGTGTTTGGGTGAGGGAGCCCGGGGAGGGGGGGGGGGGGGCGGTGTGTTTGGGTGAGGGAGCCCGGGGAGGGGGGGGGTGTGTGTTTGGGTGAGGGAGCCCGGGGAGGGGGGGGGTGTGTTTGGGTGAGGGAGCCCGGGGAGGGGGGGGGGGTGTGTTTGGGTGAGGGAGCCCGGGGAGGGGGGGGGTGTGTTTGGGTGAGGGAGCCCGGGGAGGGGGTGTGTGTGTTTGGGTGAGGGAGCCCGGGGAGGGGGGGGGGGTGTATTTGGGTGAGGTAGCCCGGGGAGGGGTGGGGGTGTATTTGGGTGTGGGAGCCCGGGGAGGGGGGGGTGTATTTGGGTGAGGGAGCCTGGGGAGGGGGTGTGTGTGGATGAGGGAGCCCGGGGAGGGGTGTGTGTGGGTGAGGGAGCCCGGGGAGGTGTGTGTGTATGTGTATGGGTGAGGGAGCCTGGAGGGGGGGGGGGGCGGGGGTGTGTGTTTGGGTGAGGGAGCCCGGGGTGGGGTGTGTGTTTGGGTGAGGGAGCCCGGGGTGGGGGGTGTGTTTGGGTGAGGGAGCCCGGGGAGGGGGGGGGGGTGTATTTGGGTGAGGGAGGGGGGGGGGGGTGTATTTGGATGAGGGAGCCCGGGGAGGGGTGTGTGGGGGTGAGGGAGCCTGGGGGGGGGGGCGGGGCGGGGGTGTGTGTTTGGGTGAGGGAGCCCGGGGTGGGGGTGTGTGTGTTTGGGTGAGGGAGCCCGGGGAGGGGGTGTGTGTGTTTGGGTGAGAGAGCCCGGGGAGGGGGGGGGGGTGTATTTGGGTGAGGGAGCCCGGGGAGGGGGGGGGGTGTATTTGGGTGTGGGAGCCCGGGGAGGGGGGGGTGTATTTGGGTGAGGGAGCCTGGGGAGGGGGTGTGTGTGGATGAGGGAGCCCGGGGAGGGGTGTGTGTGGGTGAGGGAGCCCGGGGAGGTGTGTGTGTATGTGTATGGGTGAGGGAGCCTGGAGGGGGGGGGGGGCGGGGGTGTGTGTTTGGGTGAGGGAGCCCGGGGTGGGGTGTGTGTTTGGGTGAGGGAGCCCGGGGTGGGGGGTGTGTTTGGGTGAGGGAGCCCGGGGAGGGGGGGGGGTGTATTTGGGTGAGGGAGCCCGGGGAGGGGGGGGGGGGGTGTATTTGGATGAGGGAGCCCGGGGAGGGGTGTGTGTGGGTGAGGGAGCCTGGGGGGGGGGGCGGGGCGGGGGTGTGTGTTTGGGTGAGGGAGCCCGGGGTGGGGGTGTGTGTGTTTGGGTGAGGGAGCCCGGGGAGGGGGTGTGTGTGTTTGGGTGAGGGAGCCCGGGGAAGTGTGTGTGTATGGGTGAGGGAGCCTGGGGGGGGGGCGGGGCGGGAGTGTGTGTTTGGGTGAGGGAGCCCGGGGTGGGGGTGTGTGTGTTTGGGTGAGGGAGCCCGGGGAGGGGGTGTGTGTGTTTGGGTGAGGGAGCCCGGGGAGGGGGTGTGTGTGTTTGGGTGAGGGAGCCCGGGGAGGGGGTGTGTGTGTTTGGGTGAGGGAGCCCGGGGAGGGGGTGTGTGTGTTTGGGTGAGGGAGCCCGGGGAGGGGGTGTGTGTGTTTGGGTGAGGGAGCCCGGGGAGGGGGTGTGTGTGTTTGGGTGAGGGAGCCCGGGGAGGGGGTGTGTGTGTTTGGGTGAGGGAGCCCGGGGAGGGGGTGTGTGTGTTTGGGTGAGGGAGCCCGGGGAGGGGGTGTGTGTGTTTGGGTGAGGGAGCCCGGGGAGGGGTGGGGGGTGTATTTGGGTGAGGGAGCCCAGGGAGGGGTGTGTATGGGTGAGGGAGCCTGGGCGGGGGGGGGGGGGCGGGGGTGTGTGTTTGGGTGAGGGAGCCCGGGGTGGGGGGTGTGTTTGGGTGAGGGAGCCCGGGGAGGGGGTGTGTGTGTTTGGGTGAGGGAGCCCGGGGTGGGGGGGGGGGGGGAGGTGTGTTTGGGTGAGGGAGCCCGGGGAGGTGGGGGGGAGGTGTGTGTGGGTGAGGGAGCCCAGTGAGAGGGATCTCGGGGAGAGGGGGGGTATCTGTGGGTGTGAGAGTCCGTGGTGGGGGGGGGCGGGGTGTGGGTGAGGGAGCCCGGGGACGGGGTGTGTGGGTGTGGGTGGGAGTCCGGTGTGGGGTGAGGGAGCCCCGGGGGTTGGGGTGAGAGAGTCCGGGGGGGGGGTGGTGGTGGGGGTGGGCGAGTGAAGCCCTGGCGGTTCGGCCTTCTCCACTGAGAGAGTCCCCGGCAGGAGCGGGAAGCATGCGGGAGGAAGGGGCAGGGCTGTGGGGAGAACCTGCCGCGGGGACGGGGAGCGGCCTGGGGCTGGGGCCTGTTTCCGTGTTGAGGCCGCGGTGAGAGGTAGTCTTCGGAACCGTGATCTCTCCGAGGGAGAGACCGACGCCGGGCACTGTTAGATTGAATCCGCGGTTGTCAGCTGTTACATTGTGACTGAGTCTGCAATGTTGTCGCTACATTGTAACCAGTTGTGGTAATTGTAATATTGAGACTGCGGCTGGAATTGTCACATTGTAACTACGATTAGGGATTGCAGTGTTGGGGATTGTGAACGGGATTGATAGTGACATTGTGCCTGGAATTGCAGTTTGTTACATTGTAACGCAGATTGTTACACTGGCTTGGGTTTTTGAAGTGAGGCAAGTTGATATCCATGGAGTGGACACTGCTCCGGATTTTTTGTGGGAGCTCTGAACCTGGCATTGTTAGAGATGTGGTGTGCTGTCAAAGTCCAGTAACAGGGTGAGGAAAGTAAGAGAAACACAGGCCAGCCCCTGCCCTCACTGGCACTCAATGTTTAAGAAATTTAAAGGTCTGGTTTGAATGTTGATGAATGAGAAAAGGGTAGGTGGATGTGATGAGTAACTAAGTAGGGTGGGTATGTGGGCAGGAGGTGAGTGGGTGACGATGTTTGTAGTTTATATTAAAGATGCACTGGTAATGGCATTGTTTCACTAGGTATCACAATCACATAAAGAGGGTTACTCCAGGAGAGTAGATAACAAAGGCTGCGTCCTGTGAATATAAGCTATTATAAAGGAAATGAACTGTCATATTTTGTCCTTCGTCATGATTTTGATCTATTTGACACAGTAGTATTGAATGGGGAGAAAGTGAGGTCTGCAGATGCTGGAGATCAGAGCTGGAAATGTGTTGCTGGAAAAGCGCAGCAGGTCAGGCAGCATCCAGGGAACAGGAGAATCGACGTTTCGGGCATAAGCCCTTCCTGAAACGTCGATTCTCCTGTTCTCTGGATGCTGCCTGACCTGCTGCGCTTTCCCACAGTAGTATTGAATGGCTACCTAAAGGTGAAGATTGGGAATTTTTTTCTCACAAATGACTAACTCAAATTCCAGTTGAGAAGAATGGCTGAAACCAATTTGTCAGGGTGTGATGTTTTCCCTGACAGATGGGCTACTCTTCTCTCCCCCCCCCCGCCCCAAAAAAAAAGCAAAGCATCATCCTGCTATTGCCTCTGACTTAGGTAAGGTCCAAAATGTTTTCAGAGCTAGAGGCTCCTGCATTGAATACTGAGGAAGGTGTAGAAATTGTATTAAATTTTGAGTTAAAAAGTGCAAAATATTCCATTATGTGCATATGAGGCTTCCTCAGATGTTGCGAATTTAGAAAAAAAAAATCTGTTATTCCATAGAAGAGACTATTGTGGAGTTTAAGAGATTGTGTACAAGATTGCAGAAATCTGATTTGAAAATTCCTGGTGTGTTCCTTTTAACACTGCAGGGTAGAAATTGTGTAAGCAGTCTCCTTGGTCTTAACTGGAGTAAGATTATCAGAAGATAACCTGCTTTCGGATCAGATGACCAAGGCTTTTTTAAAAGAAAATTACAGTAATTCCTAGTAACCTTCCTGGCACAAATGGGAAATTTGTTGTTCCAAAAGATGGAGGAATGAATGCTCATGGCAGTTCAAGACCATTCAGATGCAGGGAGCAGGTGTCAATATGTCAGACAAATCCCTGACAAAATGTGAGGATGCAGACCTGTTTTGTTCGATTATGTGAATGGAGTAAGAATAAAGGAGTGAAGCCCAGGAGTGCCCCAATAATTATTAACCGGTGTTTGTGTGATTTGAGAGATTGTTGTGGTAACCTATCAGTTTCACAATAGCAAGCGAATTGAATGAAGTTGTAGCCATGGACAGAAATGTTTTTTTTAAATGTCTTCACCCAGAGAGTGGTGAGCTTGTGGAATTCTCTGCTGCAGAAATTGGTTGAGACCAAAGCATTGAATATTTTCAAGAGGTAGTTTCACACCCTCACCCCGAAGAAGTAAATCAAAAGATATGAGGAGAAAGTGGGTACAAGGTACAAAAGGCAGAGTCTCATGAGATCTGGGCTATGCTGGCTAGATGGATTCAAAACTGGCTTGGTCATAGAAGTAGTGGTGGAAGGGTGCTTTTAAGAATGGAGATCAGTAACCAGTAGTGTTCCATAAGGGTCAGTGCTGGGACCTTTATTGTTTGTAATATATATAAATGATCTAAAGGAAGATGTAGATGGTCTGATTTGTAAGTTTGTGGATGACACCAAAATTGGCAGAGTTGCCGATAGTGAGGATATAGACAAGATATAGATTGTAGATTTGGGTAATTAAATGGTAGGTGAAGTTTAATCTGGACAAATGCAAGGTGATGCATTTTGGAAGACCACATTTGGGTCTTAAATGGAAGAACCCATAGAAGCATTGACATACAAAGGGATATGGGCATCCAGGTTCACAGATCCCTGAAAGTTGCAACACTGGTGCGTACGGTGGTCAGGAAGGTATCCAGCAGCCTTAGCTTCATCAGCCAAGAAATTGAATACAAAACTTGGCAAGTTATGTTAAGTTGTATAAAACTTTAGTCAGGCCACATTTGGAATACTGCATGCAGTTCTTGTTGCCACACTACCAGAAGGACATGGACACTTTAGAGAGGATGCAGAGAAGGTTTACCAGGATGTTGCCTGGTTTTAGTCATAAGCAGAGGTTGGATAAAATCTGATTGTTTTGAGAGAGAAAGGCTGAGGGCTGATCTTGTAGATGTCTACAAAATTGTGAATGTGATAGAGTGGATGGTTAAAGGCTTTTGCCCAAAGTAGAAAGTCAACGACAAGAGGGCACAAGCTGAAAGTGTGAGAAGGACAGTTTAGGGGAGAAGTGTAGGGAAAATTTTTGTGGTGGGTGCCTTGAATGCACTGGCAGTGGAGGTGTTGGAAGCGGGCATGTTAACAATGTCTAAGACATATCTTGATACAAACATAAACCAGAGGTGAACAGAGGGATAGAAATGACTGATGGGCAATAAGTAACAAGGTCTCAATGTGAATTAGGAATCAGTGCGAGCTTGGTGGACTGAAGGGTCTGTTCCTGTGTTGTATTGTATTATAATGTATTGAGTTGGATAATCAGCCATGATCATGTTGAATGGAAGAACAGACTCAAAGGGCTGAATGGCTTACTCTTGCCCCTATATTTCTATTTCATAGACATGGCAACAAGATTTATTGTTTATACCCAGATGCGTTGTAACTGGGAATTGTCACATTGTGATCAAGATTGAGGGCTTAAAAAAATTTGTTAATGGGTTGTGGACATCACTAGCTGGATGAGCATTTATTACACATCCCTAATTGTCCTGGAGAGGGTAGTGGTGAGGTGCTGCCTTGAACCTTTGTGGTTCTTGTAGTATAGGGACACCCACAATGCTATTGGGAAGGGGGTTGAGGATTTTGACCCCACATCGCTAAAGGAACAGTGATAGTGTTCCACGTCAGGATGATGTGTGACTTGGAGGGGAACCTCTAAGTAGTAGTAATGCCCCAATGTAACTGCTACTTTTGTCCTTCTGGGTGGTAGTACATGCAAAGTACTGTCTCAGGAACATTGCAAAATTGTTATAGTCACTGGTGAAGCAGCTGAAGATGTTTGGGCCAGCACGCTACCCTGAGGAATTCCTGCTGAGATGACTGACCTCCAACAACCACAACAATGTGCGAGGTCTGACTCCAATCAGCAGAAAGTTTGCCCCTAATATCCATTGACGTCACACTCTGTTGAATGCAGCCTTGATGTCAAGGGCTGTCATGTTCCCCTCCCCTCTGGAGTTCAGCTCTTTTGTCCATATTTGATTGCGTGGTTTGGATTTGTCCTACCTTTTGTGTACAGGACATACATGGGACAATTTTCCACATTGCCAGTGTTGCAACTGTACTGGAAGTGCTTGGCTAGGGGAGTAGCAAGTTCTGGAGCACAAATCTTCAGTACAATTGCCAGAATATTGTTAGGCATTTGTAATATCCAGTGTCTTCAACCATTTCTTGATGTCATGTGGAGTGAATTGAATTAGCTGAAGACTGACTTCTGTGATGCTGGGGGCCATTAGAGGAGGCTGAGATGGATCATCCACTTGGCATTTCTGGCTGAAGATTGCAGCAAATGCTTCAGCCTTATCCTTTGCACTGATGTACTGGGCTCTTCAGTCATTGAGGATGGAGATATGTGTGGAGCCACCACCTCTGGTGAGTTGTTTAATTGTCCACTGCCATTTGCAAGTGGATGTGACAGGACTGCAGAGCTTGGGTCTGATCTGTTGGTTGTGGGATGGCTTGGCTCTGTCCTTCACTTATGCTGTTTGGCATGCAAGTAGTCCTGTTTTCAGGTATGCCTGGTGCTGCTCCTGGCATGCCCTGCTACACTCTCCATTGAGCCAGGGTTGTTCCCCTGGCTTGATGGTAATGGTTGAGAGGGGGATATGTCTGGCCATGAGGTTACAGATTGTGCTGAAGTACAATTCTGCTATTGATGGCCCACAGCACCTGATGGATACCCAACCGAGAGTTGTTAGATCTGTTAGAAGCCTGTCCCATTTAGCACAGTGATAGTGCTATACAACACGATTGAGGATGTTGTATAGCACTATCACTATACTATCACTGTCTTGTCATGTCTGCTGGGTTTGCCTCGGATGGTGCCTGTTTGGTTTCATTCCTTTTACATTTTCTAGTAGTCTGATACAATGGAGTGGTTTGCTCAGCTGTTGAGGGCAGTTAGGAGTTGTATTGCTGTGGGTCTGGAGTTTTACATTGTTTAGACCTGGTAAGGATGGCAGATTTCATTCCATGGAGGGTGTGAACCTGGATACACTGCACTGGAGTGTATATTCTCATAATCCTCAATTACAGTTGCATTGTAACTATTTTCAATCTTGTGGCTTTAATTGAGTTTTGTTACTCTGTGGCTTGTTCAGGTGGGAAGGAGGATATGGGAGCTGTGTTGTCAGTCATTATATCTAAGTAATACCTGTTATTATTGGAGGACATTTCTTTTTCACACAGCCCTAGAGGCTGCAATGGAGAGAGGGCTTTACAACTCATTAACTCCACTCCTTAACCACTCCTTAACCATCACCACTCACTGGATACAATGTCATTGTGTGTGCAAGGAAGTAGGTCCCTCATTTAACAGCACCTTCCATACCCACAACCACTACACTCTAAGGACATGGACAGCAGATGCATGGGACCACAAACTCCTGCAACTTCCCCTTCAAGCTGCTGACCATCATGACGTAGAAATTTAACGCTGTTTCTTCATTGTTGCTGGGTCAAAATCCTGGAATTTTTTTTCCTCCCCTCATTATAGGTCAACCTACAGCATATGGACTGCAGCAGTTCAAGAAGGCAGCTCACCATCACCTTCTCCAGGGCAGATGTTATAGGGATGGGTAATCGATACAGGGCTGTCCAACAATGCTCACATCTCCTGGATTATTACCGAGGAGCTCTTATTCAACTTTCCTGCTGACCCACAAAAAACGATACATTTAATACGTTTTTGTGACACAATTAACAAGCTTCCCAATCCTTTTCTTTAACCCGACAGTTGCTGAAACACTAACTGATCTCCTTATTTCTGGGCTTGTAATATGCCACATTGTTCACCATCGTGCATTACCAAGTCCCAGCAGGGTGACATAACACTGTCTACCTGAACTATTTTACTTTTCACTGTGACACCTCTCCCTCTGCTTCCTTGAAGCAGTTCTCTAGGAAGGAAAGGATTGGTGTGTATACAAAGACTTTCACAGCTTCAGGATGATCTGAAGCTTTGCAGCCATTGGAGTTTATTACTCTCGGAATGTACTCCCTATTTTGTGAAAGCTGGAATGTCACTTAAGACCATAAGACATAGGAGTGGAAATAAGGCCATTCGGCACATCGAGTCCACTCCGCCATTCAATCATGGCTGAGGCGCATTTCAGCTCCACTTACCAGCGTTCTCCCCGTAGCCCTTAATTCCTCTAGACAACAAGAATCTATCAATCTCGGCCTTGAAGACATTTAGCGTCCCGGCTTCCACTGCACTCCGTGGCAATGAATTCCACAGGCCCACCACTCTCTGGCTGAAGAAATGTCTCCGCATTTCTGTTCTGAAATGACCCCCTCTAATTCTAAGGCTGTGTCCACAGTCCTAGTCTCCTCGTTTAACTGAAACAATTTCCTAGCATCCACCTTTTCCAAGCCATGTATTATTTTGTACGTCTCTATTAAGTCTCCCCTTAATCTTCTAAACTCCAACGAATACAATCCTAGTATCCTCAGCCGTTCCTCATATGTTAGACCTGTCATTCCAGGGATCATCCGTGTGAATCTCCGCTGGACATGTTCCAGTGCCAGTATGTCCTTCCTGAGGTGTGGGGACCAAAACTGGACACAGTACTCCAAATGGGGCCTAACCAGAGCTTTATAAAGTCTTAGTAGTACATCTCTGCTTTTATATTCCAACCCTCTTGAGATAAGAGACAACATTGCATTCGCTTTCTTAATCACGGACTCAACCTGCATGTTTACCTTTAGAGAATCCTCGACTAGCACTCCCAGATCCCTTTGTGCTTTGGCTTTATTAATTTTCTCACCATTTAGAAAGTAGTCTATGCTTTTATTCTTTTTGCCAAAGTGCAAGACCTCGCACTTGCTCACGTTAAATTCCATCAGCCATTTCCTGGACCACTCTCCCAACCTGTCTAGATCCTTCTGTAGCCTCCCCACTTCCTCAGTACTACCTGCCTGTCCACCTAACTTCGTATCATCGGCAAACTTCACTAGAATGCCCCCGGTTCCCTCATCCAAATCATTAATATATAATGCGAACAGCTGTGGCCCCAGCACCGAACCCTGCGGGACACCGCTCGTCACCGGCTGCCATTCTGAAAAAGAACCTTTTATCCCAACTCTCTGCCTTCTGTTAGACAGCCAATCCTCAATCCATCCCAGCAGCTCACCTCGAACACCATGGGCCCTCACCTTGCTCAGCAGCCGCCCGTGTGGCACCTTATCAAAGGCCTTTTGAAAGTCTAGATAGACCACATCCACTGGGTTTCCCTGGTCTAACCTACTTGTTACCTCTTCAAAAAATTCCAATAGGTTTGTCAGGCATGACCTCCCTTTACTAAATCCATGTTGACTTGTTCTAATCAGACTCTGCTCTTCCAAGAATTTAGAAACCTCATCCTTAATGATGGATTCTAGAATTTTACCAACAACCGAGGTTAAGCTGATTGGCCTATAATTTTCCATCTTTTGCCTTGATCCTTTCTTGAACAAGGGGGTTACAACAGCCATCTTCCAATCATCCGGGACCTTTCCTGACTCCAGTGACTCTTGAAAGATCTCAACCAATGCCTCTGCTATTTCCTCAGCCACCTCTCTCAGAACTCTAGGGTGTATCCCATCGGGGCCAGGAGATTTATCAATTTTAAGACTTTTTAACTTTTCTAGCACTATCTCTTTCGTAATGGCAACCATACTCAACTCAGCCCCGTGACACCCTTTAATTTTTGGGATATTACTCATGTCTTCCACTGTGAAGACTGACGCAAAGTACTTGTTAAGTTCTCCTGCTATTTCCTTATCTCCCATCACTAGGCTTCCTGCATCAGTTTGAAGTGGCCCAATGTCTACTTTTGCCTGTCGTTTGTTTCTTATGTACTGAAAGAAACTTTTACTATTATTTCTAATATTACTGGCTAGCCTACCTTCATATTTGATCCTCTCCTTTCTTATTACACTCTTTGTTATCCTCTGTTTGCTTTTGTATCCTTCCCAATCTTCTGATTTCCCACTGTTCTTAGCCACTTTATAGGATCTCTCTTTTTCTTTAATACATTTCCTGACTTCTTTTGTCAGCCAAGGTTGTCTAATCCCTCCCCGGTTAATCTTTCTTTTCTTGGGAATGAACCTCTGTACAGTGTCCTCAATTATACCTACAAACTCCTGCCATTTTTGCTCTACTGTCTTCCCGGTTAGCCTCTGCTTCCAGTCTATTTTAGTCAGTTCCTCTCTCATGCCCTCATAATTACCTTTATTCAACTGTAACACCATTACATCCGATTTTGCCTTCTCCCTTTCAAACTCCAGACTGAACTCTATCATATTATGGTCGCTACTTCCTAAGGGTTCCCTTACTTTAAGATCTTTTATAGAGTCTGGTTCATTGCAAAGCACTAGGTCCAGAATAGCCTGCTCTCTTGTGGGCTCCAGGACAAGCTGTTCCAAAAAGCCATCCTGTAAGCATTCCATGAATTCCCTTTCTTTAGATGCACTAACAACATTATTTACCCAGTCCACCTGCATATTGAAGTCTCCCACGATCAATGTAACCTTGTCTTTCTGACATGCCTTCTCTATTTCCCGGTACATGTTGCGTCCCTGATCCTGACCACTGTTAAGAGGTCTATACACAACTCCAATTATGTTTTTTTTGCCTTTGTGGTTCCTCAATTCCACCCACACAGACTCCACATCATCCGACACTATGTCATTCAATACCATGGATTTAATTTTGTTCTTAACTAACAAGGCAACCCCACCCCCTCTGCCCACCTCTCTGTCTTTTCGATAAGTTGAAAAACCATGGAGGTTTAACTGCTAGTCCTGACCCCCCTGTAACCAAGTCTCTGTGATGCCTACTACATCATAATCATTCACTATTATCTGTGCCATTAGTTCATCGGCTTTGTTATGTATGCTACGAGCATTCAGGTAAAGTGCCTTAATGCTAACTTCCTTATCATTAGAGATGTTGGAAGTCATATGTCCTAAGTTATCCTTGCTTTTTACTGCATTCTCAGTCTGCCTCAATTTTAAATCCGCCTGGAAACATGCTATCCTGCTGCTTATCTTGCCATTTACCTCCATACTCCCTGTCGCTTTCACTTTCCCTTCCCCCCAACTCAGAAGTTTAAAGTCCTACTGACCACCCTATTTATCCTCTTCGAGATTTGGAACTTGTGAGATTTGGAACTTTAGAAAAATGGTTTCTGCAGTCAAAACCAAAACAGATTTGAGGTACTAAAGTGTAAAATGTGTTACAACCAGGTGAGGAAGGGCAAGCGCTTTTCTTTTCCAAATCCTGTCTTAGTTGCAATAAAAAATATTATTGCCCCTGTTCACATGTGGCACATATACTTCTGTTCGACTATGTTAGTCAGATTAGATTAGATTCCCCACAGTGTGGAAACAGGCCCTTTGGCCCAACCAGTCCACACCGACCCTCCGAAGAGTAGCCACCCAGACACACTTCCCTCTGACTAATGCACCTATCCCTATGGGCAATTTAGTATGGCCAATTCACGTGACCTGCACATTTTTGGAATGTGAGAGGAAACCCACACAGACACAGGGAGAATGTGCAAACTCCACACAGACAATCACCCAAGGTTGGAATTGAACCTGCAACCCTGGTGCTGTGAGGCAGCAGTGCTAGCTATTGAGCCACCGTGTCGCCCCAATCAAAAATGGTGAGCCAATTCCAAAGTTTCTTCAGTGAAGGAGAATGGAGCTTTATTACCTGGGGGCGAAAAAGACCAAAAAAGCCTAAAATCACAAGTAATAAGCTGACAATGAAAGTAGGAGGGTAGGGGGATGTCTGGTGTTACAGAGAAATGGTAAGGGCAGTTGCAGTTGACAGAATGAGACCTGAGTCTGGACTGTTTCGCTGTTGTCCAGCTTCCTCAGGAGAGTTAAAGTTTGAGTACCCTTGATTTCATAGTAAACTGGGATCTTTACAACAAAAACAAACTGCTGGGTAACTCGGCAGGTCTGACGGCGTCTGTGCAGAGGAAACCTTTAGTATTTCAAGTTCAACATGAGTTCTGAAGAATTATATTAGACTTAAAACATTGACTTGGTTTTTCTCTGTGCAAATGTTGCAAGCCCTGAAATTTCTTCTATGTTTTATGTTTTTGTTTCAGATTTCCGATGTCTTTAATATTTTGTTTTCATTTGGTATTTTTTCCCAAGTTTGTTCATTTGGTGCTAGATTTTGAAATTGAGAAAGGAAAAAAGCTTTCTGTATCTTTACTGTATGTAGTCCATTTTATTTTCTTGATCTGCTTTGTTGCTCAGAGTGTGATTGAAATAGGGTTTGTTTCTATGCTTCAAGTCTAATTTCACTGCCTTTTCTAAACTAAACATTCAACACTTCCATGTCCAATTTGTGAAGTGTTCATGCAAGTGAGTGTAAAACATAATAGAGACTTTGCTTCAGAGTTTCAATGCTTCTTGATTAAAATGCTGATTCCGCAGCAACCAGTTTTGAATATTGCATATGGGTTATTTGAACTTGTCGGATGATTGTGCTGGTTATTCTAGCTCAGCTATGACCTTTTTATTGAAAACTGTTATTTCCGAAGTCTCGGGTATTATCATTAGATGATCATAATTGAATTTGGATGGTTTACTTTGACTCTGTTAGTAATAGACTGTCTGGGTTGTGAATAGGGTGTAAGATATTGGTCTTTTGATGTAGATTAGATTACTTAGTTTGGAAACAGGCCCTTCGGCCCAACAAGTCCACACCGACCCTCCGAAGTATAACCCACCCAGACCCAAACCTCTAGATTTACCCCTTTACCTAACACTACGGGCAATTTAGCATGGCCAATTCACCTAACCTGCATGTTTTTGGACTGTGGGAGGAAACCGGAGCACCCGGAGGAAACCCCCACAGGCACGGGAACTATGTATGATATATTTGCTAAATTCTTCATTTGAAATGTAACTTTACCTGCAGGAAGTCTCCTGGATAAATTAAACATTCAGACATTTGCTTCAAGCGACAAGATATTTTGAATTTACTTGTTTAAGAAAAGGCTCTGCTTATTCATTTTTATTCAGTTACAAAATTTTAATGTGGATTGTGATCAAATCACATTTAGAGTTGGAATGTCCTCGTTTGTATGCGTAGACCAGTGGACCAAAAATAGATCCCAAAACATTACTGCTCCTGAGATTTTATTTTAAAACCTGTTTCAATTGATAGCTGGAGGTGCTGTGGAGAATGTGAATCATTTGTGATTTGTTGGTTATCCTTTCAGCGTTCCCTCCACCATTGTCTTAATTTGATGTCTTCATCCTGCTGCAGCTTGTTCAGTCACGTAGTTACAATGTACCTGACCAATATTATGATTGTGGATTACGAATTCATTCCCCATAACCATACACCAAAGCTGCCCAAATGACTTGTCTGCTCGCTTGCCTCTGGCAGTCTTGTGGGGTGGTGTGCTGTGCGGAGGAGCAGTCTGCTTGTTTTCAGCACCAGCTGTAACCATAGCAACTCCCCTAATAACTGTGTTGCTTCACATCGCTTTGCTCACTGCAAAGAGATTAAATCCAGTCCTAGTATAGGTTAATATTGTGTTATTTGTAACAGTGTCATAAAACCTGACCTTGTTAGGGACCTAATTAGGATCAGTTGTAGATGACAATTTGTTAGTCTGAAAAGAGACCTGTCCAACGTGTTTGTTAGGAGAATAAATATCATCTGTGACTACGTTTTGTGTGCAGTTTCTTAGTGCATCTATCTTTGTTAAGCACCACCGAAAAAGTTAATCCTCTGTGTAAATGTACAAATAACTATTGGCATTTCAATGTTTATTGCAATCTGAGAATATGGTAAGGGGCTGTCTAGCTAGGGAGGTAGATATTGTGGTGCTTTGAAAAACCCTGCTCTGGATTCTGTATACAGAAAGGAAGTGAGTGATTGCAGTGTTCATTATAAAGACTATTTCACTCTATGTGCAGCCATTGTCTTGGCTAATATTTATCCTTCAGTCAGTGTGATCAACAGATTCATTGGTATTTGTGGGACATTATTGTGCATCAGTTAGATAAGGTATTCCAGCTTCGGTCAATAATCATTTGGCCAGTTGAGTCCATGCTAGCTCTTTATCGAACCATCAGTCGCACTCCTCTGGTCTCCTTGCAGCCTGTTTTGAAATCGGTGATAGTCTGTGCTTTCTCCCACCCTCATGCACAGAAAGCTCCAGGGCAATATCGCTTGTTGCATAAAAATGTTCCGTCTCTCATCCCCTCCCTACTTCTCTTATCAGATCTTAAATCTGTCACTTTGTCATTGTGCCATCAGTTACTGAGAGGCAGATTTTGCTGTCTCTAAGCCATGTTGTAATTGTCTCAATCTCTACCAAACTCTCCGCAATCTCCTTAACTTCAAGAAGAAAATCCTAATCTGATTTTGGAATGAAACTATCCCCAACCCTGGGATGATTCTGGTAAGTCTGCTCTGCATGTTGTGAAGGATGCTCAAGTCCTAAAGTGTGGGGATGGGACCACAATGGGCCACAGTATTTCAGCTGTGGCCTAACTACAACTTTATGTAGGTTCAGATAAAAGTCCTCATTGTCCATATTCCTTTATGAAGGCGAATGCTCCACTTCAACTCTTCTTTTAATACATTCTTCCACCTTCAGAGAACTATGCAAATGAGTTAACAAATTGTTTCTGAACACTGCGTAAGTTTTAGAGATGTGTACAGTTTTTCCGAATTCCTCTGCCAAAATGAATCACCTCTCATCTCTATGTTCTGTCTTGTCTGTTTGCCTCTTGTCTGCCTGTTCTGTCAGTCCATGCAGGCCCTTTTGTAGTTGATTGATATCATCCTCATGTTTGTCATAACTCAAGTTCGGAATCCTCAGCAAATTTTGAAACTTTTGTTCCCTAATATTGTAAAATCCAAGTTTCTTTATGTGTATAAAAAAAAAGCATTATTCCGAGCTGTGCACCTTGGAGAACATCACTGACTCTGCCATCCTCCCATTAAACCTGATTTGCTGCTTCGTGTCATTGGTCAGTTTTCTATTTGAGCTGAAAATGACCCTCCTATTCTATGACCCTATTTGGCGCACCGACCTTGACACCACTGAGGCTAAACGCCAGCTCGCGGACACCACCTCCTACTGCCCCTTTGACCATGACCCCACCTCCCACCACCAAACCATCATCTCCCAGACCATCCATTACGTCATCACCTCAGGGGATCTCCCATCCACCGCCTCCAACCTCATATTCCCACAGCCCCGCACCTCCAGTTTCTACCTCCTGCCCAAAATCCACAAACCTGACTGCCCCGGCTGACCCATTGTCTCAGCCTGCTCCTGCCCCACCAAACTCATCTCTGCATACCTCGACACAATCCTATCCCCCTTAGTCCAAGAACTCCCCACCTACATTCGGGACACCACCCACGCCCTCCACCTCATCCATGATTTTCGCTTCCCCGGTCCCCAACACCTTATCTTCACCATGGACATCCACTCCCTGTACACCTCCATCCCCCATCACGAAGGACTCAAAGCCCTACACTTCTTCCTTTCCCGCCGTACCAACCAGGACCCTTCCACTGACACCCTCCTTCGACTGACTGAACTGGTCCTCACTCTGAACAACTTCTCTTTCCAATCCTCCCACTTCCTCCAAACCAAAGGAGTAGCCATGGGCACCCGCATGGGCCCCAGCTATGCCTGCCTCTTCGTCGGATATGTGGAACAGTCCATCTTCCGCAACTACACTGGCCCCACCCCCCACCTTTTCCTCCGCTACATCGATGACTGTATCGGCGCTGCCTCGTGCTCCCACGAGGAGGTTGAACAGTTCATCCACTTTACCAACACCTTCCACCCTGACCTCAAATTTACCTGGACCATCTCAGACTCCTCCCTCCCCTTCCTAGACCCCTCCATTTCTATCTCGGGCAACCGACTCAACACGGACGTTTACTATAAACCGACCAACTCCCACAGCTACCCAGATTACACCTCCTCCCACCCTGCCCCCTGTAAAAACGCCATCCCATATTCCTAATTCCTTTGTCTCCACCGCATCCCAGGCGGACCAGTTCCAATATCCTACAACCCAGATGGCTTCCTTCTTCAAAGACCGCAATTTCCCCCCAGACGTGATCAACGATGCTCTCCACCGCATCTCCTCCACTTCCCGCTCCTCTGCCCTTGAGCCCCGCCCCTCCAATCGCCACCAGGATAGAACCCCACTGGTCCTCACCTACCACCCCACCAACCTCCATATACATAGTATCATCCGTTGTCATTTCCACCACCTCCAAACGGACCCCACCACCAGGGATATATTTCCCTCCCCTCCCCTATCAGCATTCCGAAAAGACCACTCCCTCCGTGACTCCCTTGTCAGGTCCACACCCCCCACCAACCCAACCTCCACTCCCGGCACCTTCCCCTGCAACCACAAGAAATGCAAAACTTGCGCCCACACCTCCCTCCAAGGCCCCTAGGGATCCTTCCATATCTGCCTCAAATTCACCTGCACCTCCACACACACCATTTACTGCATCCGATGTGGCCTCCTCTATATTGGGGAGACAGGCCGCCTACTTGCGGAATGTTTCAAAGAACACCTCTGGGACACCCGGACCAACCAACCCAACCACCCCATGGCTCAACACTTCAACTCCCCCTCCCACTCCACCAAGGGCATGCAGGTCCTTGGACTCCATCGACGGCTGGAGGAAGAGCGCCTCATCTTCCGCCTAGGAACCCTCCAACCACAAGGGATGAACTCAGATTTCTCCAGTTTCCTCATTTCTCCTCCCCCACCTTGTCTCAGTCCCAACCCTTGAACTCAGCACCACCTTCCTAACCTGTAATCTTCTTCCTGACCTCTCCGCCCCCACCCCCACCCCCACTCCGGCCTATGACCCTCACCTTAACCTCCTTCCACCTATCGCATTTCCAACGCGCGGCCCCCCCCCCCCCCCCCCAAGTCCCTCCTCTCTACCTTTTATCTCAGCCTGCTTGGCACACTTTCCTCATTCCTGAAGAAGGGGTCATGCCCGAAACGTCGATTCTCCTGCTCCTTGGATGCTGCCTGACCTGTTGCGCTTTTCCAGCAACACATTTTCAGCTCCTATTCTATGAGCCTTAATTCGGTGGTACTTTGTCAAATGCATTCTCGGAATCCACATCCACCACATTCTCACCATTTACCTTGGTATGACAAGGTAATTTCATTTCAATTAAATTTGTCAAGCACGATTAGCCTTCTGTAAATCCATGCTGGTTCTTCATAACTAACTGAAACCTTGATGAGTGCCTGTTGATTATTCCCTAACTATTGTTTCTTTGACTGGGAATTTTTACAGAATTCCAAGTCCTTTTTTTTTTAAAACAAAATTTCTTCGCCACCTTAGTTTTTGAAAGAGAACCATGCAAACAGTTACTTGGCAATACAGAACATGAGCAGGAGTTTGGGAAGCCTGTCGTTGTCTGTTGCTTTCTCTGCAGTGCCTCAGCCAATCAGTCGACTTGCCAACCAATTAGCACTCCCTTCTGCTGGAGAATAAATTTTTGTTTGAAATTTAGTATTCTTCATTTATCTTGATGAGTGGAGGACAAAACCCTTTAACAACACGGTGCACTCTTTATTAATTTTGAAGGAAGTAGCATTGTTATTGATTTATTTCAGTTTGTCTTTCTGCAGAAGAGAAGTTATTGCAGTTAAGTCTTCTGCGACACTCATGCAGTGTAGAAGTGAGGTATATTTTGCTGTGTATGTTTGTTTAGACTGTGACAGGCTACCACACCAGACCCTCAGTTCTATCTCCATTAATATTGTGGGTACAGTGAGACTGAACGACAGGATGTGTTTTTTATATAAAAACAAAATCTTGTTCATTTGTAGCACTGAATGAATTGTTCCTGATTACTGAAACCTTTCTGCTCTATCCATTTTGATGCTTGCCAGTTTAGTGGTGTATTGGCTGATGGGAGCTGGATGGAGGCACTGTTTGATCAGATTGCTTTCTCAGATCACAATGAAAACATCTTTAATGTTGTTGCTGTCACCCAACACTGCAACCCTTATCCACCATTGTAGTTTTAAAGTAAGATTTGGGCGTGTTTTACTAACAGTGTACAAGCTCACCACCACCTTCTCAAGGGCAATCAATGCTGGCCAGCCAGTGACACCCACGTCCCACAACTGAATTTAAAAAAGCAACAAACTGAGAGGATGAGATGTCATTTGGAGAACATTCACATTGCTTTCCAGCTCAGTATTATTATTGTTTTGTGTTTTTCCTGGGTTGAAGATAGATTTTCTTATGTTCTAATTGGTTCAATCATATCCTACAACCTGTTGCACCATTTGGTCAGATCAGATCTGGTTTTGTCCCTTAACTTCAAATTACTTTCCTTCTTTCAATATTCTCGGTGGAAAATAGATTATTGATCGTAGAAACAGTTACAATTAAAGGCTGCTACCCCATTCAACTTCCCTAATCACCACCGCTGTCACCCCCCCCTCCGCTGACTAACCACCCCCCCCCCCCCCCCCCGGTCACTCTGCACCCCGTCCCCTGACCACCACCACCCCCCGCCCTGCCCCTGACCATTGGCGCCCCCTGAGTCAGACAGTCTTCAGCAAATATTCTGTAATTGGCAGAATTTGGCACCTGGCATGCTTCATTCCCTTGGTTACTGAAGTCGTGTGCGATTCAGTAAACCTCCAATCCTTGTTGCAAAATCCAAAGGCACAGTTGCAGTAAATGTACTCTTGGGCAATTTTTATTGCTGGTATATCTTGCATCCTGTACACAAAGATGACATGGTTGTTATGTGTGGGTTGAAGAGAGGAGTTTCACTCGTGCACAAGGGGATCTTGTTAACATGGGGCAAAGGCACGTTGTGGAAACCGGCCTCTTGATTAATCTTGGAAAGTTAGCTGTGATTATAAAGCTGCACTTCCCATCTTATTGAAAAAAATGTTGGCAACCATAATGAGGGAGGAATATCAGTTGTACCTTTGGGATTTGGCCAGATATCCTTGAAGTTACCAAATACTGATACTGGCTGTTTAAAAGGAGATTTTCTTCTTCAATCCTAAATTTATTGAGTGGAGAAAAGAAATCAGGAGGCAATATAATATGTCAGATTTGACTAGAAGTTTGTGCACAGAAGCTTTCTGTTTGACTGAAGCAGGTTTTATAAATGTGACTAACTTTTATGCAAGAGGGAGGAAACAGTCAGGAATATTCTACACAGAATTTCGACCAAGCAGTCTCATTGAGAACTGGAGCTGCATTTCTTGTTCTTTTTCTTCCAAGAATTTTTGTGAATTATGAAATAATTGCAATTTATATGAATACCAGTGTTATGAATAAATTTTGATGTTATGTAACCGAGCGCTGGCATATTGGCAAACCTGTGTGCTTAATGTTTGTCTCATTCCTCACCCTCAACTGTTTTAGTGATAGGGATGTGGCAGGAGTTTGCATCATGTTGGTTTGTCAGTGCTTCCATCCCCAAGATTTTATCAATCTGTTTTATAATTCCCACTATATAATGCCTGATAACCCATGAAGAAATATTTAAGAAAAAATAAAACAATGGAAAAAATAGCCTGAAATGTTAGAGAAGCACTGTTGAACAATACTGCATAGTAGTGTAGGTGGAATTAGCTCCACAACAAGCCAAGCTGTTCCAGTACAGCTACATCTCTGGCATTTACCTGACAATGTGGAAAATTACCAAAAAGTGACTCAAATCCATCCCAACCAATTACTGTTGCATCAGTCTACTCTCGATCATCAGTAAAGTGATGGAAGGTGTCATTAATATTGCTATCAAGGTGAACCTACTTAGCAATAACATGCTCGGTTTGGATTCTTCGAGGGCCATGCAGCTCCTGATCTCATTACAGCTTTAATTTAAACATGTACAGAAGAGCTGAATTCCAAAGGGGAGGATAGAGTGGCAGCCCTTGTCATCAAAGCCATATTTGACCAAGTATGGAATCAAGGAGCCCAAGCAAAGCTGGAATGAGTGGGAATTACGGCAAAGTCTTCACTGGATGGAGTCATACCTGGCACAAAGGAAGGTGGTTGTGGTTGTGAGAGGTCAGTCATTTCAACTTCAGGACATCTCTACAGGAGTTTCTCAGGGTATATATTTTCTAATCAACCCGGTCAGATGCTATTACACTCCTCTGGCTTGGGTAGGACATGAACCCAGACCTCCTGGCTCCAAGTCAGGGTCACTACTATTCCATGACAAAAGCCCTCTGCTTATTCCTCAGCCCAACTATCTTCAGCTGCTTCATCAACCTTTTCTCCATCATAAGGTCAGAAGTAGGGGTGAATGTCAATCATTGCACAGTATTCCACACCATTCACAACTCCGCAGATGCTGAAGCAGTCCTTGTGTAAATGCAACAATATCCAGTTTTTAATGTTGCCTTGGTATTCATTGACAGCACCTTCACTGAATTCATGACAAATAACATCGTTGGGATTATCATAGACCAGAAACTCAACTGGACTCACCACATAAACACCATGGCAACAAGAGCAGGTCAGAGGCTGGGAATACCGCGGTGAGTAACTCACCACCTGACTCCCCAAAGATTGTCCACCATCAACAAGGCACAAGTCAGCAGTGTGATGGAATACCCTCCACTTCCCTGGATGGGGGCATCTCCAATAACACTCAAGAAGCTTGACACCACCAAGAACCCACTTGATGGGCACCACATCCACAACTTGCCAAAATTGTTTCTCTGCCACTGATCTCCAGTGACAGCAGTGTGAACTGTTTACAGGATGCACTGCAGAAATTCACCAAAACTCCTTGGACGGAGCCTTAACCCATGACCACTTCCATCCAGAAGGACAAAGGCAGTAGATACATGGGAACACCACCCCCTGCAAGTTCCCTTCCAAGCTACTCGCCATACTCACTTGGAAATATATCACCATCCCTTTAGTATTGCTGGGTCAAAATCCCAGAATTTCCTCCTACACAGCACTTTGGGTCACCCTCTAGTGCATGGACTGCAGTGGTTCAAGAAGGCAGTTCACTACCACCTTCTCAAGGGCAACTAGGGATTGGCAGTAAATTCTGGCCCAGCCAGTGATACACTCATCTCATGAACCAAATAAAAGAAAATTTGGCATTGAGTGCCTAGAATGAGCATAACCACCACTTGTTCCCTGAGGATTTGAGTTTCTTGAACATGAAAGAAGTCATGCCATAAAAAGTCTTTGTGTTTGGATCCCCTTCAAAGTTTTAAATTTTTTTACATTAAAAAGCTGTTTATGGTAAAATTATTTGGCACACTGCAAGAAATGCAGCGAAATCCTGTGGTATTGGCAGCCATGCCTTCAGCTTGCCTCTGGAATCTCCTCCCTGACTCCCTCCAGCTCTCCCTTCGTTAAGACATTCTTTCAGACCAAACTCTGACAGTGCTTTTGTTTACCTGTATTAAAATCTCAATGTTAAAAATCACACAACACCAGGTTACACCTAAACATGTTGGACTTTAACCTGGTGTTGTGTGATTTTTAACTTGGTCCACCCCAGTCCAACACCACCTGCACATCATAAAATGTCAATTCCATTCTGTGTCAAAATCTGACTGCTTCACTCCCCTTTTGACTAATCTAAGATGTTTCATTGTCATGAAAGTGCAATTTTAAAAGTGCATCCTTTAGTTTTGATCTCATCCTGATCATCATTCCCTGGGAAGAGGGAAATCTCTTCTGTTTATGATTGTTAAGAACTAGGTTCTGAAAAATGCAGCTATTTACTTTGTTTATTTTCTAAAGAAGTTCCAAATACCATTTGAAAGTCTAGCTTGGATCCAAGGCAGCTTTCTACTTGTAAATATTGCTCTCAATTTACAGCATTAGGCCCCACTGCCCCAGGTTAGTGCTTTCTCAGTGGCATACGAAATTGCTAACTGCACAACTTTGCTGGGATTCCAGCGAATAGTCTCCATTTCGTGATCATGCTTCAGAAGCAGTTTCTCAATGTGACTTAATCCGCGCAGTTGCAGAGGAACTGATCTGTAATTAAAAGATTTATTCTGTGGGTCACCTCTATGAATAGGAAACGACTGAAGCAGCTTTCCAGAATGTGGGTAATCTTTGAAATCTTCAGAGACTTGGATACTATTTTAGAGATGATCCAATCTTGAGTCCCTTTCATAAACAGTCACATGCCTCAAGTTGAGATAGAGGGCATATAGATTTCCGAGCTCAGAATGATGCACATTTCACCGTGCAGTTTGCCTTTGAGGGAAGAGTATTTTCATTTGCAGTCAATATTTTGAGCCTCTCTGCCTTGTCCAAGAATGGTGTTGAATGAAGTGTTTTTTTTTTGCTCTCTACTTGCAACCAATTCAGCAGCAGCTTTTGGTGTAAGCTGTGGCTCACAGGGGAAGCCTCTCATCGCTGAGTCAGGGTTCACCATCCACTCAAGCACATAATCCATCTGACAGTCAATGCAGTCATAGAGCCAAAGAGTCATAGAGATGTACAGCATGGAAACAGAGTCATCGGTCCAACCTGTCCATGCCGACCCGACCCAACCCAACCAGATATCCCAGCCCAATCTAGTCCCACCTGCCAGCACCTGGCCCGTATCCCTCCAAACCCTTCCTATTCATATGCCCATCCAAATGCCTCTTAAATGTTGCAACTGTACCTCAGCCTATTCAACCTCTCCCAATAGCTCAAATCCTCCAACCGTGGCAACATCCTTGTAAATCTTTTCTGAACCCTTTCAAGTTTCACAACATTCTTCCGATAGGAAGGAGACCAGAATTGCATGCAATATTCCAAAAGTAGCCTAACCAATGTCCTGTACAGCCGCAACATGACCTCCCAACTCCTGTACTCCATACGCTGAACAAGAAAGGAAAGCATATCAAATGTCGACTTCACTATCCCATCTACCTGTGACTCCACTTTCAAGGAGCTATGAACCTACACTCCAAGGTCTCTTTGTTCAGGCACACTCCCCAGGACCTTACCATTAAGTGTATAAGTTCTGTTCTGATTTGCTTTCCCAAAATGCAGCACCTCACATTTATTTAAATTAAACTCCATCTGCCACTCCTCAACCCATTGGCCCACCTGATCAAGATCCCGTTGTAATCTGAGGTAACCTCCTTCGCTGTCCACTAGACCTCCAATTTTGGTGTCATCTCCAAACTTACTAACTCTTACGCTCACATCCAAATCATTTATATAAATGTTGAAAAGTAATGGACCCAGCATCGATCCTTGTGGCACTCCACTGGTCACAGGCCTCCAGTCTGAAAAACAACCCTCCACCACCATCCTCTGTCTTCTACCTTTTGAGCCAGTTCTGTATCCAAATGGCTACTTCTCTTTGTATTCCATGAGATCTAACCTTGCTAATCAGTCTATCACTGGGAACCTTATCAACCAGCTTACTGAAGTGTGTATAGATCACGTCCACCACTCTGCTCTCGTCACTCCTCTGTTACTTCTTTAAAAGACTCAATCAAGTTTGTGAGACATGATTTCCCACGCACCACACATGTTGACTATACCTAATCAGTCCTTGCCTTTCCAAATGCATGTACATCCTGTCCCTCAAGATTCCCCCAACAACTTGCCCACCACTGACATCAGGCTCACTGTCCTATAGTTCCCTGGCTTGTCCTTACCTCCTGGCATCACGTTAGCCGACCTTCAGTCTTCTGCCACCTCACCTGTGACTCTTTGATACAAATATATCAGCAAGGGGCCCAGCAATCACTTCCCTAGCTTCCCACAGAGTTCGAGGGTACACCTGATCAGGTCCTGGGGATCTATCCACTTCCTTCTCTGTAATATGGACAATTTTCAAGATTTCACCATCTATTTGCCTACATTCTATATCTTCCATGTCCTTTTCCGCAGTAAACACTGATACAAAATACTCGTTCAATATCTCCCCATCTCTTGCGGCTCTATACAAAGGCCGCCTTACTGATCTTTGAGGGGTCCTGCTGTCTCCCTAGTTACCCTTTTGTCCTTAATGTATTTGAAAACCTCTTTAGATTCTCCTTAACACTATTTGCTAAAGTTATCTCATGTCCCCTTTTTGCCCTCCTGATTTCTCTCATAACTATACTCCTACTGCCTTTATACTCTTCTAAGGATTCACTTGGTCTCTCCTGTCAAGACCTGACATATGCTTTTTCTTAACCGAACCCTTAATTTCTTTAGTCATCCAGCATTCTCTACACCTACTAGCCTTTCCCTTCACCCTAACAGGAATATACTATCTCTGGACTCTCATTATTCCATTTCTGAAGGCTTCCCATTTTCCAGCCGTCCCTTTACCTGGGAACATCTGCCCCCAAAGCTTTTTGAAAGTTCTTGCCTAATTAGCCCCCCTCCAATTTAGAACTTCAACTTTTAGATCTGGTCTATCCTTTTCCATCATTACTTAAAATCTAATAGAATTATGGTCGCTGGCCCCAAAGTGCTCCCCCACTGACATTTCAGTCACCTGTCCTGCCTTATTTCCCAAGAGTAGGTCATGTTTTGCACCTTCTCGAGTAGGTACATTCACATACTGAATCAGAAAATTGTCTTGTACACACTTAACAAATTCTTCTCCATCTAAACCCTTAACACTATGGCAGTCCCAGTCTATGTTTGGAAAGTTAAAATCCCCTACCATAACCACCCTATTATTCTTCCAGATAACTGAGATTTCCTTACAAATCTGTTTCTCAATTTCCCTCTGACTATTAGGGGGTCTACAATACAATCCCAATAAGGTGATCATCAGCTTCTTATTTCTCAGTGCCACCCAAGTAACTTCCCTGGATGTATTTCCAGGAATATCCTCCCTCACCACAGCCATAATGCCATCCCTTATCAAAAACGCCACATTCCCTCCTCTCTTTCTGCCCTTCCTGTGTCATTTGATTAGATTAGATTACTTACAGTGTGGAAACAGGCCCTTCAGCCCAACAAGTTCACACTGACCCACTGAAGCGCAACCCACCCAGACCCACCTAACACTACGGGCAATTTAGCATGGCCAAATCACCTAACCTGCACATTTTTGGACTGTGGGAGGAAATCGGAGCACCTGGAGGAAACCCACGCAGACACGGGGAGAATGTGCAAACTCCACACAGACAATCACCTGAGGTGGGAGTTGAACCCCGGTCTCTGGTGCTGTGAGGCAGCAGTGCTAACCACTGTGCCACCGTGCCGCCCACAAAACTGGGGCAGATAGAGCAATTACTGCCGTGACTCGGATTCGAATTGAGGTTGCTGCTTGTATCCTGGAACATTAAGCTGCCAATCCTGTCCATCCCTGAGCCATGTTTCCGTAATTGCTATAATATCCTAGTCCCATGTTTCTAACCATGCCCTGAGTTCATCTGCCTTCCCTGTTCGGTCTCTTGCATTGACATTAATGCAGTTTAATTTATCAGTCCTACCTTCTCTGCTTTGTCCCTGACTGTTTGACTTCTGTTTTTAACTGGATCAGTCTCGGATTGATCTCTTTCCTCCCTGGGTCCCACCCCACCCACCTTACCAGTTTAAGTCCTCCCGAGCAGCTCGAGCAAATCTCCCTGCCAGTATATTAGTCCCCTTCCAATTCCGGTACAATCTGTCCTTATTATACAGATCACTTTTACCCTAGAAGAGATTCTAATGATCCAAAAATGTGAATCCTTCTCCCATACACCAGCTCCTCAGCCCATGCATTCATCTGCTCAATCCTCCTATTCCTACCCTCACTAGCACGTACCACCGGGAGTAATGCAGATATTACTACTCTTGAGGACCTTTTTATAAATTCCTGCTTAACTCTCTTTATTCTCCCTTCAGGATCTCATCCTTTTCCCTTCCTATGTCATTGGTTCCAATGTGGACAATGCACCTTCTCTGAGACATCCTTGGTCCTGGCACCAGGGAGGCAACAAACCATTCTGATTTTTCGCTGCTGGCCACAGAAACATCTCTCTGTGCCTTGGACTAGAGAGTCCCCTAACACAATTGATCTTTTGGAACCCGCCATAGCCCTCATTGCATTAGAGCCAGTCTCGATACCAGAAACTTGGCTGATTTTGCTACATTTTCCTGAAAACCCATCATCCCCTACATTTTCCAAAACAGCACACTTGTTTTAAATGGGGATAGCCACAGAAGACTCCTGCACTACCTGCCTATCTCTCTTACCTTTCCTGGTGTTAACCCATCTACATGACTTTATCTGCAACTTTTCTTCCTTCCTGTAACTGCCAGCCATCACATCCTGTTGCTCTTGTAAATTCCTCATTGCCTCTAACTGTCTCTCCAACTGACCCATTTGATCTGATAGGATTCGCAACCAATGGCATTAATTGCAGATATAATTGTCAGTGACACGTAAACTTTCCCTAAACTCCCACATCTGACAAGAAGAGCATATCACTCTATGAAAGGCCATTTTTGCTTCTTCCAGTCCTCTATTGCTCCAGGCCAACTTGATACTTATGGCAAATATTTTTAAGTTTAATCAAGAGACATATCTCAAAAAGACATATTATCAAGAAAACCCACTCTACTCACTACTGCAGATTTACTGTAAGGCCACACTTACAAATATTCACTTATCTGTGCTGTGACCTCTCCCAAACAGGTTTCTCCAAATCAGTTGTGAATTTCACTGTTTGTTAATTTTCCCAGATGCACTCAGAGTCAAGCGATAAATGAATTCAAACAGCAAAGGCAGTAACTGCACAGGTTCAGTGCTCTGTCAGCAGTGTGGATTTCTTTCTCTCTCTCCTGCACCGACCTCACCATGTGCTGCCTTTGTCTGATCATCTCCCTTTTAAAAGTGTATTGTTTTAACGTTTCTTTTCCTCCAAAGTTCCAAAACAATGCAACAGCATATTAAATAGTAAATGCTGCTCCTGGAATTTGAGGAAATCATTTCCAATGCTTAAAATAGTTTTAAAAAAAAAAGAGCAGCCTTTTACTGCCAGAAATTTGTCCCGTCCGCCATCTTGGATTACCCAGAGTCTTTGTTGTGTACCCTGAGAGATTGCTGTCTTTCAAGTGAGGCATTCAGCTGAGATTGTGCCTATCCTCCGAGGAGCATCTAAAATAATCTATATCACTATTCAAGCACAAGTAGGAGAGTTTTCTGCAGTATTTGGGTTGTATTTATCCCAAACTTAGCATCAGCTCACCAGCACCTTAGCAAGGGCATTTAGGGACAGGCAATAAAGTTTGGTCCAGCTGGTCGTTCTTAAGTTCCATAAATGTATTTTTTAAAAATAAAAACTGCTCCACAATCACATTGCAGCTTGTAGGGTCTTTCTGTGTACACATTGGCTGCAGAGTTTCATAAATTAAAACTGAATTTCCAAAGTACTCATTAGCTGTAAATGTCTTGGAGATCACCTGATAAGAGAAAAATGTGGGCCCTGACATCTGGAGCAATAAAAGTCCAGAATTTGGTCGAAGTTGGAATTGTCTGATCTTGGAGGATTATGAGGTTAATATGTCATTTGCTTAAGTTAGCGAAAGAACACGTCTTGTGCTTTTCAGGGTGACATGATGTCTCGGATCACTTTACAGCCAGTGTTGATTTTTGAATGGTACTTGCTGCTGTTTCGTAGGAAATGTGGCAGCCAATTTGAACACAGCAAAATCCCAGTAATGTGATGATAACCGCCTAATTTGTTTTTTTTTAATGTTTGAGGAATAAATTTTGGCCAGGACTTCGTGTGTGGGAGGATGGGTAGAACTCCCCTTTCTTTTTCCAAATCGTGAGTGTGGGAATTTTTTAAGTCCAGCTAAGATGACAGACTGGGTTCCCCTTATTATCAAGATGGCATTCACCAGCACCCACTCTGGCCGACTTCAGTGTGACTTTTGTTGCTGCACAGAAATTAGAGTAATGTAGGTCACATTGAGAGTTCGAGAGAAGCTGTTTTGTGCAATCTTCAATTTTAAAGGTTGTAGAGATTAATCAATTCTTTTAAAATGTTTTGCACACTTTTAATTAAGAAATTGACTGCATATGAATTTTGAAGTATTTACAACTAAATATTAGCAAATGACTCCCATCGTTGGAAAAACCCATGCCCTTGTTTCTGATTATTGCAGTGTGAGCTGCTTCAAGTAACTAAGAATAGCATGAGACTTGATATTTTCTTTTAGTGGGTGTGACTATGCTCTTGTGAAATCTGAGATTTTGTTGGTAGTTTCAATTCCACTTGGCCTTGTTGCAATGAAATACATTACCATGTGCTCGGCAGTGATAAAATTAAGCTGTTCACTTCCTGACCCAGTCTTCACACTCACTTTATTGATTGCTCACTTTTAAATCAGGGCTCACCCCCAGCACCATCTGAGTGACTCAGAATGCTGAATGATTGACTAATATGTCTGAAAGAAACCATCAATTGTTAGTCAATGAGTTCAAGGTTGAGGATTTTTTTAAAAAAGCTTTATTGATTTCTGCTTTTTGTGCACCTGCAAGTTAAGTCAGCATCGTAATTAATTGGCCTTTTTTATTGTTATTTTAGTTATACTTTGAGATCAGGTAACCTGTACATCTCGACTCTGGGTTATGTGCAGCTTGCTTGAAGTTTAGAATTTGACTTTGCTCTCAGTTGACTAACTCACTTAGTGGTGAAGTCTGTCTTGCTGCTAAATTGCTCCAGATCTGGTGCTCAGCCAATGATATGACTCACTGGTGAAGTTTGCCAATGTAGTGATGTTCCTGGAGATTTCCTAGTTTTGCTTTAATCGCTTGTACTTGTTGCAAATTGGTCTGGTAATATTCTTGTGATGTTGCAAAACAGCAGGAATCTGCAAAGTTGAATGACTTTTCTATCCAATTCCTTGAAATGTTTAATGTATCTGAGTTGCATGTATCATAAATTTCCATTGTTGAGTTTGTTTGGGTAAATTAACTCGCTTTGCCAAAAGGTTTGTGTTGATTGTGCTCCATTGTGCCTCCTGCCTCACTGCTGGCTGCCATACCATTAAAATACGCTGGGTGGAAAGTACAGGTCTAAACGAACTGGATCATGTGGATCAGCCAGCAATTGCTGCAAGAAACTACTTTGTGTATATTTTTGATCATACAATCAGAAGTTTTGTTAAACAGTAACCTTCATTAAAGTGCTATTTTTTTAAAGGAAGAGTGTAATTATCTATTCTGTATGATCTGCAACTCACTTAATTAAAATTCTTGTTTGAATGCAACCGTGACTAAAATCCATTCCTCTTTCCCCATCCGCCGCATTCAGTTGGGAAACAGTTTCATTTTTGGTGTTTCCTGATGAGATCTTGTACAAATGAGGATTTGCACCCATCAAACTGAGGTTGTCACTTCTCAGCCTGGTTTCATTGGCCAAAAAGGATCATTACATTTTTCAATCCCGTTCCAATTGTCTGTCAGCTAAATCAAAAACAGCTCATTTTTTTCCTTTATGACATAGTGAGCAGTTGATTTGTAATGTCCCAGTGCAGCTTTGGCCAGACCCCTCCCCCCTGTGCTACTTGAAGGGTATCTTCGACTCGCCCAGGGTTGGGAGAACTTCCCCATTGGTGAGAGTGATAATGATGTGTGAGAAAGTGATGGACACCCCCCACCCTCAGGTGTACCCCTTCAAACTACTGAAGGTGTGTTGCTGGGTTGTTTTGAATATCTGTAAACTGCAATTACAATGATTGACTGATATAGCTTGGGATAGGATTGCATTAGAGATAACAGAATGGTTATGTGTCAGATGGTTATGCTCCTGTGAAGCAATGAACAGAAATTAAAGCACAGGAACTGTCTTTTTCCATCTGCTCCAAGCCAGTGTTCCTTCTCCACAGGAGCTGCCCCTCTTATCTCTTCCAGTCATTTCCAATATTTCCCTCCTCCTTCATGTTTTATCCAGCTTCCCTTAAATGTATCAATATGATTCACCTTAACCACTCACTGGGAATGAATTCACATTCTTACACACTCTGGTTCAAGGTGGTTTCCTGAGCTCCCTATTGGATATATTAGTGACTCTTGTATAAGATTTGGATTTGCTTGCAGTTCCAGTGGGAAGTAGCTGGTTGTTGCACTGATGAAAGGGACTTCTATCAGATTCTGAAACTGATAGTGTGTTGGATGCTCTGCACTTGTCCTGTATTAGCTTGGAATGCAGCAACTCCCTGTTGCTTTGGAAAGTGTGGTTTGGTTTCTCGTGAGTATAGGCAATGATTCACTAAAAGTGTTGAGCTTGTTGAAATGATTCCCTGTGGTTTAAAGGAGGTGGGGTTCAATCTTTATGTCTCAATGGGTGATAATCATTTAAATTTTATGGGCAACTCCCCCCATTATAATTTTTACACTTCATATTCTCTGATCTCCTTTCCCCTGTTTCTGCTGGAATTTAGAGGAGCGAGGGGTGACTTGGTTGAAATATGTCAAGATTGTGAATAATCTTGACAAGGTGGGCACACAGAATGTTTTCTTTTGTGTGTCAGTCCAGCTCAAGGGGGAAGATGGCTTCCAGACAAGGTCAGAATCCAGTAGGGAAAGGTAGAAACTGATATTTGTACTAAACTTTCATATTTCAAATTACTCACTTGTAAATCTCCAAGTCTTTTGCTGTGTAATTCAGCATGTGGATATCTGTCTGTTAAACACAGTTCTGGTCCTACTGTCTATATTCTTCACTCCAAATTCCGCATTCTGCAGATGAGAATTTTGATCATTCCTTACCTTTAAGAGTTTTTCAGATTCTATTCGGAAAGCTTTCTCTTTCATAAAGCACTAAATAGTTGTCATCCTCTTTACAAATTGTAACTCTTCCTTAGAGGAGAAAGTGAGGTCTGCAGATGCTGGAGATCAGAGCTGAAAATGTGTTGCTGGAACAGCGCAGCAGGTCAGGCAGCATCCAGGGAACATCCTGAAGAAGGGCTTATGCCCGAAACGTCGATTCTCCTGTTCCCTGGATGCTGCCTGACCTGCTGCGCTGTTCCAGCAACACATTTTCAGCAGTAACTCTTCCTTAAACCACTTCCTGATTTGATTTGCAGTGTATGGTTTAAAAATGCTAATTACAGCTGTTTGAAACATGAGTTTGTCAGATTCCTGGACAAGGGCATGCTGCAGAATTCTGAAAATATTTTAAATCTTAATGCAGTGGAAATTTCTTCTTCTAAGGAGTATTTGAGAGGTGCTGACTACATGTGACCAGTTTTGTAGCTTAACTCAAATTCTGATTGCTGCTGCACTTAGAGCAATTTAGAGCGTTCAATGCAGTAAAACATCCCAAGATGTTTCTCGGAAGAATTATCAGTAACTATTTGATCCTGAGCCAAGAGATGTTAGCATAAGTGGATAAAAGATTACTCTGGTTTTGAGGAGCATCTTCAAAGAGGAGAGGTATGTACATACATGCGCCAGATACTGTCGGGATTCTCACTGGATGTGACAGTCGACAGTGCCATATTTCAGTAAATGCTGCTGGTTCATGCTGTGACGTGTTGAGATCATGAGCCCTGGAGAGCAAACCTGTATCAACACAGACTTTTCCCAAGCTGTTGAGGTGTGTTCTGGCTAAAGTACTGGTTAAGCTTCGAGCAAATGGTTTGTTTTCAAACAGAAATCAAAGCAAAACAACTAGGAAAAACACCACAGGTGAATACAAGCCGCCACAACTCTTTAAATTGAGCATGTTTGCTGTCTTGCTCACTTGCACTTGCCCCCCCCTCTTGCACTTGCCCAGTCCTCCTCCTCCTCCTCCTCCTCCTCCTCCCCCCCCCCCCGCTGCATACACCTCCACCCCATGCCCCCACAACTATTCCCTGCCCCACCCCCCAGCTTTTTTTTAGTCCCCCTCTCAAAGGATCTTGATGAGCGTTTGCAGTTTTTTTTGCTCGTGTTTCAGATATCCATCATCTGCCATTCTTCCCTTCATCTGTTTCTGTTGTCTGATCTAACCTGATTTTTTTTGTTAGGTTAGGAGGGTCGAGGCATGCGAATGATATGTCAGTAATTTAGGCCATTGGAAAAAGGGCCGTAAGCAAAATGGAAACCCAATCATATAGTGACTGTATGACACTAACATGGGAATTGCGTGTGTGCTTAGAAATACCTTTCCTCCCCTCCCTTGAGGCTGAGGAGGAGGAAGGAGCTGCCTCTCATGTATAGTTGGCAGGTTGGAACAGGTGCAGATGGCTCCCTATGTGACCTATTCCTCGCGATAATGCAGAGAACAGCTTATTTGGAAAGATACTTCTGGATGCTGTGTGCGCAGGAGGGCACTGGAACTTCTCTGGAACAACCGCTGACCCACTCACAGGAGACAGTGTTTGACGTTGGTGCTGGGTTACACCCACACCATCATCACTGTGCTGCTGTGAAGGGGGAGATTCACAGCCTGGCTGCTTACAGATGGTTACTGCAGAATAAATTTCACCTACCTTTATGTGATTGATTAATGTACTGGGGTTTGGGAGAAGAAAAAGCAACCGTGACAATTTCAATAGATGGGTGGATTACCACTTGGTATTCCATTTACAGGCTGCCTCTGTCCAGCAGTGCCTTGTCACAGGTGTTGTTTGAAAAGGGAAGTTGCTTTTAACTCTACATCAAATGAATCTTTTTGCCATTGAAATACAATGGTTCTGTTGAATTTTCATATGCTACATGGAACTTCAGAAAATTGTCAGACGTATGAACAGCAGCTTGCTGAAGTGTTTAATGGCCACCTGGATCATGTGTTCCAGTATAGAAGAGTTTTAAGTTTGAATGCTGGCTTTGTGTTCAATTCAAGTGGGTTTTGCATCAGATCATTTCAAAATGAGTTCCCAGGGAGAAACAGTTTCTAAAGGCAGGAGTGAGAGGAATGGTATTTAGGATGAAAGAACCGAAGGGAAGTTTGTTGTGCACTGTGGATGGTGATGTAGAATTCAGAATGAAAATGAATGTATACTTGAAAAAGAAAGGAGCAGTTGTTGTAGAAGGGGAGTCAATGCAGGCACTAAGGGCTGAATGGCCTCCTTTAGGTCTCTGAAAGCCTGAGTGGAGGTAGAATGGATTTTTTTAAACGTTAAGGATCACTCAGTGAACCAGGATTTTATTCTGGATTGTTAACTTGCAGCTGCTTGAAACCTCAAATCATTCAAAGCTATGCTTGGGAATCAAATGGGCATTGGCCACAGTCTTTGCCTGGACTGCAGTGTTTTCATGGAGCTGATGTTTGCTTAGAATTCTGTGGGAATTATTTTGGAGCAATGAATCTTCTGTCTGTTATGGATATGGTTCACTCGCCCGAAGTTATGAAAAGGCTGAGTTTTGAAGAAATTTGATCCAGAGTTGATGTGTGTGGCAACTGCAAAGTAACCATTTTTTTTGGTTGAATGAACAATCCTTCTTATCATTATAACATTTAAACACATTGTTCCAGTGTGATTGCTTTTTGGTTTGTGTCTGTGACATGTTTTTGGATGGATGTTTCATTAACTGTGTTCAATAATTGTTTGAAATCACAGTTGATGTAGTATTAGTTTGGAATAATTCATTCCAACGGTTGTTATCTGGAGAGAAAACCAAATAATTGCTTATCAGCCCTATTTAACCCTGATCTCTAACCCCTTTTCTTGTCTGTATCTACTTCTATTCCAGTAGCTAGCCACAAATCAGTTATGTTACACATTGACCTCAATTCCATCATGTTTTCTTATAATGTTCATGTAAAATCTTTTTGAACAGTGTCTTTTGTGCCTCCACAAAATGGATCCTCTGAAATGAAAACCAACCCCAGAAATTGTTGGAGAAACTCAGTAGGTGTGGCAGCACCTGTGGGTAGAGAAATCGTGAACATTTTGAGCCTGGTATGAACCTTCAGAGCTGAATGGGGCTGGAGTGGTGGGTGTGACAGACACGACAACCAGCTGCCCTGCAACAGAGGCAATCACTTTCACTTTAAAATTCGCTTAACCTCTAGTCACATTGGGTTACGTTTGGCCAGTAATTGATATATCATCTCGAACTCCAAATATGGTCTACAACAACTTGTGTCTACGCAAGATCTTTATCAGAATAAGGCAAGCAGCTCAGCTAATTTCCAGGAGCATTAACAAGATCTGGCACTAAGGCAGACAGTTATTAGGATTGTTGAAGAACAGCTTGAACAAAGAGGTGGTTGTTAAGTACCTCTTTGGAGTGGCACAATAGCTCAGTGGTTAGCACTGTTGCCTCACAACGCCAGGGACCTGGGTTCAATTCCAGCCTCCGGCGACTATCTGTGTGGAGTTTGCACATTCTCCGTGTCTGCGTGAGTTTCCTCCAGGTGCTCCGGTTTCCTCCCACGATCCAAAGATGTGCAGATCAGGTGAATTGGCCATGGTAAATTGCACATAGGATTCAGGGATGTATCAGTTAGGTGCATTAGTCAAGGGTAAACGTAGCGTAATAGGGTAGGGGAATGGGTCTGAGTGAGTTACTCTTCGGAGGGTCAGTGTGGACTTGTTTGGCCAAATGGCCTGTTTCCACACTAGTGATTCTGTTATTCTAAGTTACTGCTTTAACGGAGGTAGAGCTGCAAATGGTTTAGGGAGGAGATCTCAGAACATGTGACCCAGGCAAACCATGAGATGTAGGAGCAGAAGCAGGCCATTCAGCCCATTGATCTGCTCTGCCATTCAATAAGATCATGGCTCAACTCATAATCCTTGACTCCACCTTTCTGCCCTTTCTCCATAACCCTTGCTTCCATTACTGAATAAAATATATATGTAAGCCTTGAACATACTTAATGACCCAACACTAACAGTCCTCTGTGGTCAAAGAAAATTCTTCCTCATCCCTGTCTTAAATGGGCAACCCCTTACTCTGATATTCGACCCTCTGGATCCAGATCCTCCCACACGGGAAAACAACCTTTCCACATCTATTCTGTCAAATCCCCAGGAATCTTGGACATTTCAATAAGGTTGCCTGTTATTTTTCTAAACTCCAATGAGCACACACCCAACCTACTTGACCTCTCCTCATTAAACAGTCCCTCCATACACAGGGTCAACTAAGTGAACCTTCTCTGGACTGTCTGCAATGCTGGTGTATCCCCCCTTAGATAAGGGGATTAAATCAGTGATTTAAGTGTGACTAACTAGTGCCCATATAGTTTTAGCAAGACTTCCCTATATCTGTAGTCCATTACCTTTGAAAAAGGGCAATTACTCCAGGCAACTTTCACAATTAACAGGTTCTGGGGAAGGGTCACTGGATCCAAACGTTAACTTTGGTTTCTCTTCACAGATGCTGCCAGACCTGCTGAGCTTTTCCAGTAACTTCTGTTTTTGTCTCTGATTCACAGGATTCACAATTTGTTTGGTTTTTATTTAGTATTTCCCTAATACCTGCTAGACTTAGATTTTAGATTTAGGTTTTATTATCCCCTGCACTCAAATATGGAGTACAAGAGTACAACAATGTTGTCACACATGGCACCATCTTGGGTATAAAGTGCCTGGGTACAAAATCTTCATTACAGAAATAGAGGAATAAAGATCTAAGTTTAAAAAGGTCAGCACCGCAGTCATTTTAGCATAATACTAGAAAAATAAAGAAATAAGGTCCAAGTGTCAAACATTACAGTCCTTTTTTGAGTCATTGGTCTACAGATGCTCCAAGCTGAGCCTTCCCAAGAGGGCTCACTGTCTCCAGCACTGGGCTTAGACTCACCTGCACGCGCCAGGCTGCCCCACTGCTTGGAGGGTTTTGACCCTGACCATTATATCGTCGCTGACTGCTGTCTGGGCTTCAGCCGCTGCCTCTGCAGCTTCAGTGTTACAAACGCTCTAAGTCAGCACTGGGATTACTCAGGGTCAGTGAAGTCCACTGTTAATACCATCTGAACTCGAGGTAAAGAATGAGAATAGAAGGTAGACAAAAAAGCAAGAAAAGAGCAGTCAGAGCAGACAAGCCATTCTCTGTCACTGCTGACACTTCATGTTTGGAGGAGGGGAGGTTTCCAGCATTGACCAATCTTGATATACCCACTTTAATCATCAATTTAACATTAAACAGGTCAGAATCCACCCAGAACAACTCTGCTACACCATGCAGAATGATCAGCAATTTGCCCTCATTCTCACTGAAGACTGATAAAAGAGGGACCAAGCATTTCTGTTCTCGGCCTATAATAACAATCCAACAAAGTGCAAAGCAAATTTGAGGACAGCACCCCGTTATCCATTTGACGGCATGACCTTAGTCCTCAATTGTTCTTGGATCTCCCACATCTCTCTCAGCTGTGACATATTACTGACTTGTTGACTTAGTTCACAGCAGAGTGGACCCATTTGCTCCTTTTTCAAACCTTCATTGACACCTATTTTACCCCTCAATCTCTCCTTTACCAGCATTGTCACTCCTTTTGTCTTTGGCTACGGGCGCACTCACAATCTGTTGTTCTTGCTTCTCTTTTATTAAATGTATGAAAATGTACCTTTGGGGAAATATTTGGAAATGGCAGTCCCCAATGAGGTGATTGATTTTTTTTTATTGGCTACCAAAATTTTGCTTTGTCACCATATGCGTTTTGGAAGATAGTGTCCTGGCAAGCAAGTCACCAATTAACTCACTGATGGTTGCAGCAATCCTGGGACAGGATCACCCAAGCCACCTGGCCTCCTGTCTTCCTGTCATGTGAGAAGTTGCTTTGCTGGGGGAGCATGTGCCACTTTTGAGACTTGTGATCTAGAAATGATTGGTCGTGGGGTTACTGTATCAAAGCAACAACTCGTCTACCATTTTTAAATAAAATGAAGAGCTGCAGGTGTTGGAGATCTGACACAATTCTGGATGACAGGAGAAATTGTGCGACTAGCCAAAAGGAAAAGGTCTAGGCAGCTGAGAACCGAACGGGCCCTGGAGGAATATCAGGAGAGAAGAACCAATCTTAAACAAGGAATCAAGCGGGCTAAAAGGAATCATGAAATAACTTTAGTGAGCAGAATTAAGGAGAATCCAAAGGCCTTTTATTCATATATAAGAAGTAAGAGGTTGACTAGAGAAAGGGTTGGTCCACTAAAGGATAACGAAGGAAGGTTGTGTATTGAACCAGAAAAAATGGGTGAGATTCTCAATGATTACTTTGCATCAGTGTTCACTGAAGAGAGGGACATGGTGAGTGTTGAGATTAGAGACAGAAGTTTGTTTACTCTGGATCATGCTGACATAAGGAGGGAGGATGTGTTGGGTAGGCTGAAGGATATTAAGTTGGGCAAGACCAAATGGGATCTATCCCAGATTGCTGAGGGAGGTGAGAGAGGAAATAGCTAGGGCCCTAACATATCTTTGTTGCATCCTTAAACACGTGAAGTGCTGGAGGATTGGAGAGATGCTAATGTTGTCCCCCTGTACAAGAAAGGTAGATGGGATATTCCAGGTAACTACAGACCAGTGAGCCTGCCATCAGTGGTGGGAAAGTTGCTGGAGAAGGTATTGAGGGATAGAATCTATTTATATTTGGAAGGGAATGGGCTTATCAGTGATCAGCAATATGGTTTTGAGTGGGAGAGATCGTGCTTACCAACTTAATAGAGTTCTTTGAGGAAGTGACCAAGTTGATAGATGAAGGAATGGCTGTAGATGTCATATACGTGGACTTCAGCAAGGCGTTTGATAAGGTTCCCTATGATAAACTAATGGAGAAAGTGAAGTCACATGGTGTACAGGGGTTCTAGCTAGATGGATAAAGAACTGGTTGAGCAACAGGAGACAGAGTAGTAATTGAAGGGAGTTTCTTGATATGGAGAAAGGTGACCAGTGGTGTTCTACAGGGGTCAGTATTGGGGCCACTGTTGTGGTTCTGTTCGCTGAGCTGGGAATTTGTGTTGCAGACGTTTCGTCCCCTGTCTAGGTGACATCCTCAGTGTTTGGGAGCCTCTTGTGAAGCGCTTCTGTGATCTTTCCTCCGGCTTTCACAGGAGGCTCCCAAGCACTGAGGAGGTCACCTAGGCAGGGGACGAAATGTCTGCAACACAAATTCCCAGCTCGGCGAACAGAACAACAACAATGAGCACCTGAGCTACAAATCTTCTCCCAAACGTGGGGCCACTGTTGTTTGTGATATACCAAAATGATCTGGAGGAGGGTATTGGTGGTCTGATCAGTAAGTTGACAGATGATACAAAGTGGTCGAGTAGCAGAAAGCATAGGGGACTGTCAAAGAATACAAAAGAATATAGATAGACTGGAGAGTTGGGCTGAAAAGTGGCAGATGGAGTTCAATCCAGGCAAATGTGAGGTGATGCATTTTGGAAGGTCTAATTCTAGTGCGAACTATACTGTAAACGGAAGAGCCTTGGGAAACGTTGATGAACAGAGAGGTCTGGGAGTTCAGGTCCATTGTACCCTGACGGTGGCTGCACAGATGGCTAGAGTCGTCAAGAAGGCATATGGTATGATTGCCTTTATTGGGCGGGCTATTGAGTATAAGAGCTGGCAGGTCATGTTAAACTTGTACAAGATGTTGGTTCGGCCGCATTTAGAATATTGTGTACAGTTCTGGTCGCCACATTACCAAAAGGATGTGAACGCTTTGGAGAGGGTGCAGAGAAGGTTTATGAGGATGTTGCCTGGTATGGAAGGTGCTAGCTATGAAGAGAAGTTGAATAGGTTAGGATTTTTTTTAGAAAAAGGGAGATTGAGGGGGGACCTGATTGAGATCTGCAAAATCATGAAGGGTATAGACAGAGTGGATAGAGATAAGCTTTTTCCCAAGGTGAAGGGTTCAATAACGAGAGGTCACGCATTCAAGGTGAGAGGTGAAAAGTTTAAGGGGGGATACACGTGGAAAGTACTTCACACTGAGCGTGGTAGATGCCTTGAATGCACTGCCAGCAGAGGTGGTAGAGGCAGATACGGTAGATTCATTTAAGATGCGTCTGGACAGATGCACACGTAGGTGGGGAGCAGAGGGATACAGATCCTTGGGAGTTTTGCGGCAGGTTTAGACAGTGAATTTGGATTGGCTAAGGGCTTGGAGGGCTGAAGGGCCTGTTCCTGGGCTGTACGTTTTCTTTGTTTTTCCTATCTGAAATAAACAGAACACTGGAGAAACACTGGTCTGGCACCTTCTGTGCAGGGAAAGAAACAGTTAATGTTTCAAGTCTGACTCTTCCGGACCATTCTTAAAGTTGGAGGTATTTCGGTGTTGCTTATTTTAAGTAATGCAGTCATGTCTCAGCATTCCTGAGAATCCCTATGAATGATAAAATTCTCGGTTGAAAGTATCGTTGATACGGAAATGTTGCCTGCAGATGTTGATTTTTTGTTTTTACTTATTATTTGGTGTGGACAGGTGAATTCATAATTCATGATTTTACGGATGCAGAGGCTCTACAGTATTATTAATGAGTTAGTTAGAAAATCTGCATAAGCAAGCACACATTAAGTTTATGTATTTTTGTATGGGAGGTACAAGAGGGTGGTTTTGGAAGTGTATGTGTGGAAGTGGGGCTTGCCTTCACTTGGTTTTGTGCTGAGGCATTCAATGTTGCAATGCCAGAAAAATGCCAACCCCTAGATTACTGTGGTAACTGCAGGGTAAACCTTCACGAAAAACAATGCTGCTGCAAGGTATCAACAGGTGAAGGGTTTTTCCTGATTCCTAGCTCAGTCAGTGTAAATGACGTGACACTGTTTGAAATCAGACCAGTCTACATCACCATTTATGGGGTCCCTGGGGAAGAGAGTAAATGTGTGTGTGCACGCGCACGCGTTGGGGGTGGGGTGCTGCACAAGTGGTAGCAGTGTGGAAATCAGAGGTGATATAGCTATAAAGTGTTTTAATTTCCTAAAAAGAGCATCTTCATCTTCACCTTCATGTTTCCTTTTAACTTGTGTCCTACTGTCAATGAGTAGCTGTAAAATAGGAAGTGGAAATTGGAAATTTAATGCCTTCTTCATAATTTGCATTCTCCTCCATTATTTGCTTTTAAGAATTCACTGGCCTTTTTCATGCAAGTAGCAATCAGGAAATGTGTTTGGGTTGATAGAAAATTCTCTGCTATATTGAAATTGCACTTCTATTGATTTGTGTTTAATAACTCAGGAGAGTGAAACTAGGAAGTGAAGCAAATGTTTTAAATGAACATTAATCAGGCAGAGTTCTTGTGTGCTACAGATATAGCAGTTTCAGCAAACTCTCAGAAGAGACCTTCCAGGAAATGAGACTTGCATTTATAAAGCACTTTTTTAACCTCAGGATATTTCAAAGCCTTTTAAAAGCAAAACCAATTAAGCACTTTTGAAATGTTGGCATGCTGTAATTTGGCAAACCTGATAGCCAATTTGCAATAAGCAAGTTGTCTTGAATAGCAACGTAATGATGACCAGATTCTGTATTAGTGGTGATTGAGGGCCCTATGATATCCTGCTCTTCTGTGAAGAGGAGCTGCAGGATCTATTGGCATTTGTCTCCGAGCAAACAGGGCCTCAGTATCAAGTCTTCACTGAAAGGTTGCACCTCTGACAGTGCAGCACTCCCTTAGTACTGGCCTATTTGATGTAGCAGATTGTATTTTTGGCTCCTGTATCTGTAGGGGGACTCGAGCACAGAGTTTTCTCCGTAACACTCTGCGTCTCTCTCCTCCTTTAAGACACTTTTAAAACATGACACTTTGACTAAGCTTTTGATCACCTGCTCCAATATCCCTTCTGGCTTGGTGTCAGGTTTTGTCTGATGATGTTCTCACAGAGCACCTCAGGATGTTTTGCTGCTGCATAGATGCAAATTGTAGTTGGTACATGGGGCGTCCCTTCTGGGAAATCGATGCAGAGATGTGAATTGTTGCAGCTGGTTTACAGTTAGTCTCCTTTTATTGGAACAGACCATTAACAGGTGGCTTGGTCACATTACACCAATAATGTAGTGCCGTGTCTACAGTGAGTCTGCACAAACAATGCCATCCAGACAAAAATAGGCTGTCTGAACACTTCATAAAGATCCATATGTTTCAGGAAGTGCAGACAGAGTAACTCCACAGCTACCATTACAAGATAAGGTTGGAGGGTTTGAGCTATAGGGAGAGGCTCAATGGGCTAGGGCTATTTTCCCATTATCATTGGGGGCTGAGGGGTGACCTTATAGAAGTTTGTAAAATCATGAAAGGCATAGGTAGGGTAAATTGTCAAGGTCTTTTCCCCAGGGTAGGCTAGTCCAAAACCAGAGAGAATAGAGTCATAGAGATGTACAGCATGGAAACAGACCCTTCGGTCCAACTCGTCTATGCCGACCAGATATCCCAACCCAATCTAGTCCCATTTGCCAGCATTTAGCCCATATCCCTGTAAACACTTCCTATTCATATACCCATCCAGATACCTTTTAAATATTGTAATTGATTTTAAAAGGGACCTAGGGGATGACAACTTCACGCAGAGGGTGGTGAGTGTATGGATAAGCTGCCAGAGGAAGTGGTGGAAGCTGGTACAATTACAACATTGAAAAGGCATCTGGATGGGTATATGAATAGGGAGGGTTTAGAGGGATATGAGCCAAAAGTTGACAAATAGGCCTATATTAATTTAGGATATCTGGTCACATGGTTCCATGGTGTACATCTGTATGACTCCACTTTGTGGTTACAATAACCCCTGCTGAGCAGCCAGCGCTTGTAACGGAAAGAGATATATAAAGAGAGTGCCTAAACCTTGTAAAACTAAAAATCCTTTCCATCTTTATTAATTCCTGCATGTTAACAAGCTGTTATAGTTTCGGGTGGGGGACACAGTTTGGGAGGAGAGGGAATATGGACTCCATGCATATCTGTTCAGTTGCAGTGACTGTTCAGTTACATGCTGAATAGTTCACTGCCTCTCTCCTTTGAGAATCCCTCTCAATTGGGACAGGGAACTGATCAAAAACTGTATTTGACATTAATGATTTGAATTCTATTCATTTAAAAATGAAATTTTATGTAGTAAATCAATGGGACGTCGATCAGATGGGACAATGGGCTGAGGAGTTTAAATTAGATAAATGCGAGGTGCTGCATTTTGGAAAAGCAAATCAGATCAGGACTTCCACACTTAATGGTAAAGTCCTCGGGAGTGTTGCTGAACAAAGAGACCTTGGAATGCAGGTTCATAGCTCCTTGAAAGTAGAGTCGCAGGTAGATAGGATAGTGAAGAAGGCGTTTGGTATGCTTTCCTTTATTGGTCAGAGTATTGAGTACAGGAGTTCGGAGGTCATGTTGTGGCTGTACAGGACATCGGTTAGGCTACTTTTGGAATATTGCGTGCGATTCTGGTCTCCTTCCTAATGGAAGGATGTTTGTGAAACTTGAAAGAGTTCAGAAAAGATTTGCAAGGGTGTTGCCAGGTTTGGAGGATTTGAGCTATAGGGAGAGGTTGAACAGGCTGGGCATGGATAGTGTAAATAGACAAAGTCTTTTCCCTGGAGTGGGTATGTCCAGAACTATAGGTTTAGGGTGAGAGGTGAAAGATATAAAAGGGATCTGAGGGGCAACTTTTTCATGCAGAGGGTGGTGCGTGGATGGAATGAGCTGCCGGAGGAAGTAGTGGAAGCTGGTACAACTACAGCATTTAAAAGGCATTGGGATGAGTATATGAATAGGAAGGGTTTACAGGGATATGGGCCAAGTGCTGGCAAATGGAATTAGATTAGATTAGGATATCTGGTTGGCATGGACGAGTTGGACTGTGCTGTACAACTCTGACTCTAAAAGCCTGGTCAGAATATATAACTAGGATAAACATATTCCCTGCTTTTTACATATTTGATTATAAAATATATGTAATTTAATAAAGTTAATAGAATTTACTTTGATTAGATTCCCGAGATGGTGAACAAATTGGACTGTGCCAAAAATCAAGGTTGAGCATACATTGTAATATGTCAATGTTCAGTGCTTTAAGTTTGTAAAAACATAGAACTAATTAAACAGCTTTACTGAACATTTTAGCAAGAGTGTTATCCACGTGAAATAACAATACACTTTGTCTCTTCCATTTTTACTGCTGTTTCTTGAAGAAATGCTCTCCTTTCAGGTTGATTCCATTTGGTCTTAGCCCTCTGTTTGTGTTCTTATTTGCAATCCGGATAAGTTTTATTTAGTTGTTTTTTTTTAAGATATAAATATTGCTGCATATGTTGCCCTAGTTGCCCCTTGAGAAGGTGGGGGTGAGCTGCCTCCTTGACCCGCTGCAGTCCATGTGCTGTTGGTAGACCCACAATGCCCTTAGGAAGGGAATTCCAGGATTTTGACTCGGTGACAGTGAAGGAAAGGCAATACATTTCCAAGTCAGGATGGTGAGTGGTTTCAAGGGGAACTCGCAGGGGGTGGTGTTCCAATGTATCAGCTGCCCTTGTCCTTCTAGATGGAAGTGGTCATGGGTTTGGAAGATGCTGTTAAGAAGCCTTGGTGAGTCTCTGCTCTGCATGTTGTAGATGGTGCTACTGAGAATCACTGATGGAGGGAGTGGATGTTTAAAGTGGTGGATGAAGTGCCAACAGGCAAGGTTGATTGTTGAGCTCCTTGAATATTGTTGGAGCTGCATCCATCCAGGCAAGTGGGAAGTATTCCATCACACTCCTGACTTGGAGAGGGGGACAGTTCACACTAAACATCAGGAAATAAAGGTTCTCTACCGGCCCTCACCATGCAACTCTGCCTCTGACCACCAACACTCACGGCGAGGACCTGGACAATGTGGATCATTTCCCATACCTCAGGAACTACATCTTTGTAAGAGCAGACATTGATGAAATCCAACATCGACTCCAATACGTCAGTCTTTGAATTCTGCGGAACAGGGTGTTTGAAATCTAAAACCTCAAACCTAGTACCAAGCTCATGGTCTACAGAGCAACCATAGTCCTCACACTACACATAGACTATATGTAGCAGATACTTGAAATCCCTGGAGAATTAACAGCAACACTGCCTTAACAAATCCTGTCAATCCACTGGTAGGGTAGACACCCCAATGTGAGTGTCCCAGGCCAGTGTCCTCAATATCAAGGCACTGGTCACATGACCACCTGTGGGCAGGCCACCTTGTCCTCCCTAACAGAGTCTCTGCTTGAGCTCCACAATAGTAATGTGGTGCTGGAAAAACACAGCAGGCTAGGCAGCATGCTAGGAGCAGGAGAATCGACGTTTCGGGCATAAGCCCTTCTTCAGGAATCCCCGATCTTATGCCCGAAACGTCGATTCTCCTGCTCCTCGGATGCTGTCTCGTCTGCAGTGTTTTTCCAGCACCACATTTTTCAACTCTGGTCTCCAGCATCCGCAGTCCTCACTTTCTCCACAATAGTAAGCCATCCCTAAGAGGGCAGAAGAATGGCCCTTGTAAGCCTGTCAGCAGAAAGAGTGTGCAGAATCTGGTGTGTTGACCCCCCAACTACCTCGAGGAGAAAGTGAGGTCTGCAGATGCTGGAGATCAAAGTTGAAACTTTATTGCTGGAACAGCACAGCAGGTCAGGCAGCATCCAGGGAACAGGAGATTCGACGTTTCGGGCACAGGCCCTTCTTCACTCCTGAAGAAGGGCCTGTGCCCGAAACGTCGAATCTCCTGTTCCCTGGATGCTGCCTGACCTGCTGTGCTGTTCCAGCAATAAAGTTTCAACCCCCAACTACCTCCAAGGGCAGAGTCTCTGCTTCATGATCGGACCATTCCGCCACAGCAGAATCCCCCCCCAACCCCAGAGGGGGAAGCAGGGTATCCTCACTCCCTGAGGGACTGCAAGAGAAAGTGGTGGTAGTGGTTGACAGGCTTTGGGGAGCCAGGAAGCAAGTTCCATGTTCCTTCGTCCAAGCTTGATATTGTGGGCTCCGTTTGAATGCCGAATATTCGGCAATGCATGAATTTGTTTCTGGCACCACGTTAATAATTTTAGCGCCTGGTCTTGCCAGTGATCCTTTTACAATACATTAAGCTGTAAGCTTCCAATAAGAAAGCATTCCTCTAATGTGTAGGTTAAACCATGCTTTTTTAAAATATTTCTACATTAAGGAAAGTCAGCACTAAATTACTTAACGTCACGAACTGGAGCCTGCCTTTAGGCTGACTTTGAGAAACAAGTTTCACAACTTGGCTTATTTTTCCGTTGTCAGATTCGCGCACAAAGCAGCTTGTTCTATTTTAAAGCTTCACGAAGATATGAATGGTCCTAATTTAGAGTAACCTTATAAGAAAGGTGATTTTCCAACTTTAGACCAGCTCAGAGGGGCCAGCGGTTTAAATGATAGTGGCACATTTTTTCTTTTGTCTTGCACCAATTATTTTTAGGATTTAAAATGTATTTTAGTTCATGTTTTCCATAGACTGTACTTCAGCATCAGGCTCATTAATGATGGAGGTAATCTCTTCCACAATTTCTGATGGACTGTGTAAGTCAATTGGACACTTGTGGATTTTCATTTTGATGTGATCCCAGGTTTTAGAACCTTCACCACAAGGAGATTTTCTTTTTGTTAACTGACCTGGAGTGACAGATCTCCAACCTTTCACCTCTGTGACTCATGCAGAACCCTGCTCCCTGTATCCTAATGCAACAGGGAGAAACTCTCCTCCTCAAAGCGATGGAGAATGAGAGAGAGAGAGCACAGATTTATCATAACTCACAAATCAGCAGATGTGAGCTGAGAAACACTCTCGTGCAGCGAAAGGATAGGAGTGTCAGCTTCGCCTGTTGCACTGTTCTGGGAATGTCGACTCTGTTTCGGTGCACTCCAGGAGTGTCTGCTTGGTGATCCTCTGGGAATGTCACTTTGATGATGTAGTTATGTCCTGAGAGTGCCTGCAATGTTTTGATTCTGAGCTGTGTGAGCGAGATGACTGATATTGGTTTGATGACCGCAATGTATCACAGAGCTTCATATGAAACAGGAGCATTGGAAGGTTTTTGGATATTTCTGCAACAACAGCTTGTGTTTATATCAGGCTTTCAGCTTGGCACAATGTTTTACAGGAGTGAGGATCAAAGAACAGCACAGCTTCTAGCAGGAGACCAGTTATTTGACCCTAAAGGTAGCTTTCTGTGGTATCTGAAAGGAGCAAGTGTGGAAATAAATTACTGAAAGTCACAACTCCTGTCACTGGAGTTGGTGATGCTTATGATCTGAGGACTGCAATTATGGGGTTTGAGAGTGGTGGGAGTGTCAGATAATGAGGGGCAGGGGGAGCGAGATGTGGATTTGCAAATGCAGGTAAAAAAATTTAAATGATGGTGTTTTTTGACGGGTGATGGGTGAACAGCACTTGGAATGAATTAGCATTAGGCAGCAGAAATGTGAATGATGTGCAGTCTCTGTAATGGGAAGCTGGTCAGGATAGTCTATCAGTCTGGAGCTGAAAGCAACAAGTAAATGATTAACCACCTTATCTCGCTCTGTGCTAAGGAGAGGTCCTTTATTTTATTAATCATTTACCTTTACCACCTTCAGTTCACATTGTCTTGAAACAAACAGCTTTGTTCTGGGAAATTATCTCCTGTTGTGTTTTTGTTCAGATCCTACTGTGAGTCTCCACTACAATAATGTGTTCAATAATCTTTGGTTGACATTGAATCACTGCTGTCTCAATGGGGAAAACAAATGAGCAGAAAGTCATCTTAAACTGAAGTGCTGATTGGTATTTAATTGCTTCATTGCCACAGGGTACGATGAGTGTCTCTCTGGGTCAGGTTTGTTTTGAGGATTTCAGAACAATCTGAGACGGTCTGTGTCGCCTGGTATTGAGAAGTTGCACATATTCACCTGAGCGACTGTGGAATGTATGGCATTGAGGGTGAGTTGGAGATTTGGATTAGGAATTGGCTGGCTGGAAGGAGAGGGTAGTAGTTGATGGTAAAGGTTCATCTTAGAGTGCCATCACTAGCGGTGTTCCGCAAGGATCTGTTTTGGGACCATTGCTGTTTGTCATTTTTATAAATGACCTGGAGGAGGGGCTAGAAGGTTGGGTGAGCAAGTTTGCGGATGATACGAAAGTCGGAGGAGTTGTAGACAGTGAGGAAGGATGTGGCAGGTTACAGCGGGAGAAAGATAAGCTGCAGAACTGGGCAGAAATGTGGCAAATGGAGTTCAATGTAGATAAGTGTGAGGTGATTCACTTTGGTAAGAGTAACAAAAAGATGGGGTATTGGGCTAATGGTCGGATACTTGGTAGTGTGGATGAGCAGAGGGATCTTGGTGTCCATGTACACAGATCTTTGAAAGTTGCCACCCAGGTAAATAGTGCGGTGAAGAAGGCATATGGCGTACTGGCTTTTATTGGTAGAGGAATTGAGTTCCGGAATACTGAGGTCATGTTGCAGTTGTATAAGACTCTGGTGCGGCCGCATCTGGAGTATTGTGTGCAGTTTTGGTCGCCATACTATAGGAAGGATGTGGAGGCACTGGAACGGGTGCAGAGGAGGTTTACCAGGATGTTGCCTGGTATGGAAGGAAGATTGTATGAGGAGCAGCTGAGGCACTTGAGGCTGTTTTCATTGGAGAAAAGAAGGTTTAGGGGTGACTTGATAGAGGTGTACAAGATGATTAGGGGTTTAGATGTGGTCAACAGTGAGAATCTTTTTCCACGTATGGAGTCAGCTATTACAAGGGGGCATAGCTTTAAATTAAGGGGTGGTAGGTATAGGACAGATGTTAGGGGTAGGTTCTTTACTCAGCGAGTCGTGAGTTCATGGAATGCCCTGCCAGTAGCAGTGGTGGACTCTCCCTCATTATGGGCATTTAAGCGGGCATTGGATAGGCATATGGAGGATAGTGGGCTAGTGTAGGTTAGGTGGGCTTGGATCGGCGCAACATCGAGGGCCGAAGGGCCTGTACTGCACTGTATTCTTCTATGTTCTATGTTCAATGTTCTAGCAGAGAAATGGACTGACAGCTACTCCCCGGTCACTGGGGCGTCCGGTTACTCCCCGGTCACTGGGGCGTCCGGTTACTCCCGGTCACTGGGGCGTCCGGTTACTCGCCAGGTGTGAATAAGGGAACAATACCAGACTGAACCTTGTTTACCTGTTGCTGAGCAAAGGTGGAGTTATTTAAATCTCTGTTTATAGTTGAAGCAAATACGGGTTTGTGTATGTGATTCCAGTGCTCACTTTGCCCCGTGTCCCCATCCATATCCTGCACACAGTCGAGCAACTCTTCAATGGCTTGAAAATTCGAATTGTTCTGTTCAACTCTTTCCCTGGCGTACATCCCCTCCCTATCTCTGTAAATCCCCCCAGCCCCTACACCTTCTCCTTATCCCTGTAACTTCCTTCAGCCCCATATCCCTTCCCTATGTCAGTAACTCCCTCCAGACTGTACACCACTCCCTATCCTGGAACCTCAGATGCCTGCACATCTTAAGCTCTGGCCCTCTATTGGCAATACCATTGGCTCTCCCTGCTCCTTTCACGCTCACGCCATCTCTCATTTATCATGTTTTTTAACACTGACCTCATTCACCAAATTTTTTCACCTCTATGCTGATCTTTCTCTTACATGGTTTAGTCAGAATTAGTTAGTCACTCCTGCAGTAGGATTTAGATATTTTACACTGTTAAGATGCGATATACGTGTACCTTGTTGAACTTGAATCCTCAGAGGGCTGCTGGGTAACATCACAAAGCCCACATCAAACACTTTCTGTGAATCATGGTGGACCAAGTTGCTGCTTAGTGGGAATACCAACGGACTGGGCAATAGGACGGTGCCAATCCAGTCAGCTGGTTTTAATCAGCTCAGTCTTGTAGCTTCTCATTTTACCAGCTTATGTTCAGTGAAGCTGTGTCTCAGAAGGTGGAGGGTTCAAGTCTGTGCTCAAGATGGAGGTCAAAATAATCCTCAGCACAAAAGGGCTTGTGGGGTATCAGGAAATTGCCCGAGGAGTGAGGTGGAGGTGTGGGTTTGGCTGTGATCGTGCTGAATGACCGAGTAGCTCAAGTAGCTGTGGAAGTTATTGCTGCCCCTGTTTCCTGTGTTCACTGCTCTCTGTGATGACCTTGTGAGCTTTCAGACTACAAAAACTCTGATTCTATGAATGTTCTGTGTTACAGAGAAGTCTCCTGTCAACTTTGCATGCCACTGAAAGATGGACAATAAATGCTGGCCTTATTGACATTGTTCTCAGAACAGATTTAAATTTGAGGGTATAAATATGGCATTGGCTGATCCATTGCCAAACAATGGCAGAGTATTTACAGGCAGGTCTTGTCTGAATCTACTAGGAGAAAGTGAGGACTGCAGATGCTGGAGATCAGACCTGAAAAATGTGTTGCTGGAAAAGCGCAGCAGGTCAGGCAGCATCCAAGGAACAGGAGAATTGACGTTTCGGACATAAGCCCTTCTTCAGGAATCAGGATCCCTGAAGAAGGGCTTATGCCCGAAACGTCGGTTCTCCTGCTCCTTCGATGCTGCCTGACCTGCGATTTTCCAGCAACACATTTTTGAGGTCTTGTTTGAAGATGATTTCTCCTAATCAATCCCTTGGCAATGCTGGGGTTGTCTCTGTGTTGATTCATTTTGAGGTGTCCCATGAGGAGTGACAGGTGACACCCTAAGACTTGATCCAATTAATCTTGGTGTCTGTTGGGAATTTGACTCCTGGATGGTTCATTTGATTTAACTGGCATCAAATCTAAAAGAGGAATTTGTTGTTTTTGATTAATCTGATCTTCAGTTACATTACAAGTGCAGTCTGCAGTAATCACCACTGCATGGAAACTGGGCAGGACAGTTTTGTGATTCCTGTCTTCATTTGAGGAGCTTCCTTCTGTCCTCCACCCTGTTTAATGTTCCCAACTAAGTTGTGTTTAATTCTCCATCTTTGTGTTGAGGACAGGATCCCAGGCGCAATGCTTCCCAGGTGTATAGCTGCATTCACTGTTAACAATGGGTAATGCCAAAATTCCTTAACTCTCTGAAGAGTGATACAGTCACTGACTTGAAACCTCACTCCTTTCATCAGAACCACTTGAGGGTAATACCCTGCTGCATTAGCTCCGTTATAACCCTGATCTGGGTGCTGCCTGCATTTTCTCATTTTGTTTCCAATAATTTAATATTGAAGGAAGCCAGTCCTGTGACAAGTGTAGGGTTGTATTTAAAATGTAGTTATTATGATACAGCCAAATGCGTGAAGTTTCCTACAATTGAGAGCAGGTTACTCATGCACCAGCTTCATTGTGTTGGAGCTGATTGTTTTTACTGTAAGCCCTGTGTTTGTGTGATTTATCATAGCCCTCACGTTCTAAGGGCTAACACCATTCTTGTGTACAATTTTATTCATATGTTGCGGCCTGACATTTAGTGAATTGGTCCTTAATGCTCCATATAGAATTATCAAGATTTTTGATAAAAGATCACGGATTATCTGGAGTTGAACAGTTTTCCCATATGAACCTCCTCCCTCTAGCTCTGCTTTAACCCACCCGATCAGCAGATTCTTTCTCCCCCACATTTCACCAGCTTCCACTTTACGACCATGTATTTTATTCACCTCCAGTCACACCCTGTGTGAGAGAGTTCCACATTCTCCCCACACTGCGTACAGACATTTCTCCTGAATTCACGAGTGGATTTGTTCATGTCTGTCTTATAGTGGTGGTCTCACCCACGAGTGGTAATGTCCCTATCAAATCCTTTCATCATTTTAAAGACTTTGATCAGGTCAGCCCTCAGACCTCCACTTCTCTCATTCTTTCAAGACCCAGTCTGGATTACTCGTCTTTGTTATGATGAATTTCTCTTTGATCTGCTCTCATTCCTGTAATTTCAATGGCCCTGCATCCTTTATCTGTTGAGGATTACAGATGGGGCGTGTCAGCATGCTACATTTTACAAAGACTCATTTACATCACCCAGGCACACAGCCACAATAACCGCTTGGAAGGTGAAAGTTGATCCAGGGCACGCATTCACAATTAAAACAGATTAGAAATGAGATTTCCAGCCATTCTCAAGTGTCCTTTGTTAACTGGTAATTGCTAACCCTTTGTTCCAGTCATTTTAAATGAACATTGGTAACTTGGATATCAACTTTTTCAGATCCCCTGGGTCACGGGAATCAACATTGGCTCTGCTTTCTCTTATCCACACCTGCTGAAAAACTGGTAGCGCAGTGGTTAGCACTGCTGTCTCTCAGCACCACGGACCTGGGTTCAGTTCCAGCCTTGGGTGACTGTGTGGAGTTAACGCGCTCCCTGTGCTCTGGTTTCCTTCCACAGTCCAAAGATGTGCAGGTTAGGCGAATTGACCATGTTAATTAACCCATATCATTCACGGATATGTAGTTTGGGTACCATGGGAAACAGAGTTACTAGTATAGCATAGAGGGGATGGGCATTGGCGGGATGCTCTTCAGAGTTGGTGTGGATCTGTTGGGCTGAATGGCCTGTTTTCACCATGTTCACCAGAATTTGATGAGCTTCTCCAGTAATTTGTGTTTCAGATTTGCAGCAGCTATAGTTCTTTGTTTTCAATTATCCAATCAAAACTGATAACCCAGAGGGCCGAGATGCTGAATTAGTTCAGCACTCGCATGTGTTTGAAAACCTTGCAATGGCCCGATTGTAAAATAAAGTGGCCTTCAGATTCTTTTCCACTAGTTTTTCTTTGCCATTATTGTGAAATTAGGAAAGTCTGAATTGATGTCACCAGTGAAGTGACCAGTGCCAGATCTGCAGCTGTTCAGTTCAATTTTCTTTTACATTTGATTCAAAGGATTGTTCCCTGTTATTCCAATGGTTAAAAATGATACAGGCTCCTCGGCCTTGTCTGTGTCTTCCTGGCTTAGCTGGTGATTATGATTTGATGGAAGGCAGGTTTCCTGAGTTAGCTCCATGCTGCTGCAGTGGGATGTAAGGTGAGGGTTCCTGCCAAGTAAGAGAATACTTTGTGCTTACTGCGGGTGCTAGGAGGAGAAGAATTTCACTATTAGATATATCAAGTTACATTTTTAGGAGCATTGCACAAGGTGACAGATTGGCCAGTTTCCCAGTGCTTTACTCCAGGAATAGGTGTGGTTCAGGAAGACTACAGGGAGAAGCAAAATTCAATCTCAGCAGGGTTGCACATGCCATACTGCACTGGTTTGTAAGGTTATCATTGTTTGGGATTTCTTGTAGCAAAATTTGGACTAGCTTCTGAAGAGCTGTTTTATGATTGTACTTTTTTAAAATCAGTAAACTGAAGTTTTTACCAAGCACAGAACATTTCTTTTCATAGGGCGGTTAATGTGTTTCGCACATTTGGTTGTTGTTCACCCCTCCCCAGATACTATTTGGTTCAGAATCCACAGAGGCAGCAGCTGGAGACAAATACGTGGCTGAGTAACTTCAGTCCCTGATGTTGTGCTGTGTCTCCTCTGAGTGTGTTTGTCTCATTGGTGTGTTTACATGACAGAGCGGGGGTAGTCTGCGCAGATAGTATTAACCTGAAAATATTTTGCATAAAGTGGAGATTCCAGAGAGAAAGAGGCTTTCTCTTTGACTCAATGCTGTACTAGTTCCATTCCAAATGTAAAAGTTAATGTCAGTGTTCAGAGGATATATTAACTAAATCTACTCATAAGTTAACAGGTAACTGATATCAGGCAATTAGCTAACTTATGAGTTCAGCGGTTGAAATAATTGGTTTAGTTAGTTGGGGAATGAGCAATGGAGGTAGAATTTTGACTTGAAGACACAGCCTATAATTATATTCAATGTTGAGCAAAATTATTTCCAGCTGAGAGCATGTCTTTTGGACAAGATTTGCATATTTTGTAATTCTACCAGGGGTATAGGGGAATAGTTTGAAATATGCCTTCAGTTCTCAGTGATAGAATAATGTTAAGGAGAAAACTGAAGAGATTTGGTTGCCAAATCATTGTAAATAAACAAAGAATCAGACAGCGCAAAAAGAGGGCTTCCAGAGGAGCTCTTTGGTTAGTTTCTGTCTGCTCCTCCTGCCTTGCAACATTTTCTCCTCCTCCTCCTTTTCACAATTCCCTTCTGAAAGTTCCTGTTGAATCTTTCCCTTTCAGGCAGCACATCCCAGATCTCAACACACTGAATTTTATTAAAATACTATTAATATTAAAATACCTAACATTTCCACCCTCAATTCTTTTACTATTTATTTTAAAACTGGTTATTGACCTTCCTCCCAATGGAAACATTTTCTCTATTTTACTCCCAAAGCCATCTGAAATTTCCTCATTAGCTTCTCTGTCACAAGAAGAAGAGCTCCCAATCTTCTCAATTTTATTATCCCTCTGGATGTCGTGCCTCCAGAATTGCACACCCAACTCCAACTGAGTACTTGTATAGGGTTAGCAGAACTTCCTTCTATCTTTGCATCTTCTAATAAAGCCAAGAATCCCAGGTAGTTCTGGGATTCTGGAGTTCTGGAGAACTCCATTTGCCCTATCACCGTCTAAGGTTTTGTGTATTCAGTAGAGATCCCTCTGTTCCTACAAACTGTCTTGTTCAGTTTCTGTTTCCCCACCCCTGTTCTCTCTATCAAAGTGTATCAGTTCACATTTGGCGGTGTTAAGTTTCATCTGCCACGTCTTCCCATTTTTGTGTGTCTGTCAGCACACTCCCTTTGTCTGATACTGCCATCCTCACTGTTTCTTACCTTTTGGGTTTCATGTTTTCTGCAACTTTTGACATTGTGCCCTGTATACCCAGGTGCAGGATCTCACTTTGGCTGCTGGAGAAACTCACTCATTTGTCCAACTTTGTATCCTTGCTGCCACAGCTGCTGGAATGTCATGACCCTCAGTAATGACAGGTAACCAAACAAGGCATGCACTGAGAAAGTACAAAACATCCCTAAATGGAACAAAGCTTTTCTTTTCAATATTCAAACCTCCTTGTCTATCAAAAAGTATCTAGTAATGTGTTATTGCTGTGGGTTTGAACTATCAAGGATTTCAGCTGTCTGGCTTTGTGAAAAATAAGTATTAGATACGGTGACTTGAGGATATCGCAATGGGTAAGTTCCACAGTCTGCATTGTGTCATTGAATGGAGTGCCCACTTGTAACCTGCAAGCCTGACCAAATAGAAGGAAGGACGTGCATTTGTATCGTACTTCTTATGAGCCTGTGGGCTTTAGCTTCTCATGACACCTGATATGACTTTTGTGAGCTGTATCTCTCTCCAGATGTTGCATTAACTGTCATTGAGTATTTTCAGCTTTTTTTTCTGATTTCCAGCAGCATTTTACTTTGTGTGCTCTCACTTTGTGTGAGAGAGTGTACTCTTCTGAACTTGCCACTTGCTCCCCAGGTTCTGTTTTACTGCTGGTTTGAACCACAGCGGTCTGAAAAACCAATGTCCTTGTTTGTTTCCAGGAAGCTGGGTGCCTCTACAAATGCTCGGACATTTATTTGGCAGTATATGAGAGCACAAAGGTACTGAATGAAATTCCTCATTCATGATTCAGTAGTTGTTGTTCTCAAATGTTTATAGTTGAATACTGAGAGTCAGGACCTTTTCCTGTGGATCTAAGGCAGTGGTTCCCAAAGTGGGGTTGGGATCTGAAGCGTGGATGAACAAGCTGAGAAACCTGCTCACTCCCTCCCTCCTTCCCTCTCGTTCCTCCACCTTTTCCTGGCTTTGTGGGCTCTGTCTCCCTCATATCTTACTGAACAGCCATGGCAATCCTCACAGGATCACCAGTGGAAATGTTTGGCCATCTCCAGTGGAGACATTTGTGAAGGTGAAGCCCAGGAATACACAAAACTATGAACAACACTTGAATTCTCAAATTTCTATCTGTTTTGTTTTGTTGAATTAGTTGAAGGATTTTTTTTGGACTAATAATCATCTGTTCCAATCATAAATTAACACAGTGTTTAGAAAGAAAGATATTGTGCTGCCAGTTTAACCCAAACTGTTCATCTCCCCCTCCTTTCTTCAGAGGCAATTCCCTGTTGAGTCCATGTTGAAGATTGTGTTGGGTCATAGACTGTTTGAAAGAAGAGTTTTACTTTGTTCTTCTGAACTTAGATTGACTGTGCGTGTGCTTTGGCAGTGTTTTTACCATTCCCTTTTAGTTATAGTTCCAACATTGGGGAGTGAAACAAAAAACTGTCGATGCTGGCGATCTGTAAGAAAAATAAATTGCTGGTGAAATTCAGCATGTCTGGCAGAATCTGTTAGAAGAAAGTAGTGTTAATATTTTGAGTCCCAATGGATTTCCAGTTCAGAGTCTCCCCAGCAGTTTCTGTTCTTGTCCCACATCAGGGAATCATTTCATCAGCTGCATGATCAATGGGACAAGGGGATGGGGTGTCACCTGAAATGTGAACACTGCTTTCTCTCCACAAATACTGCCAGCCCTACTGAGTTTTTCCAGCAATGTCTCATTTTTTTGGCTTATAAAGCTGGCAGTTTTAAGATTGTTGTTAGTCAATAAATTCAAATGCTAGTGAACAAGTTGGAACTGGTGAGGGGAACAGTTTGAACAGTCTGGCGCATACGTCAATTTGAGGAGAGTGTTGGACAATGTCTACTTACCGAGCAGGCTCACACTGGCCATATTATTGATGACATTTACGGCCAGCAATGGTGCTCTTCAGATTGTGCCTTTTACAGATTCCAAACTCTTCACAGTTCATCAGGCAACACTTTATACAAGTCACACCAGGAGACAATTAGGACATTTAGAGTCTTAGAGTCAGAAATGTACAGCATGGAAACAGATCCTTCAGTCCAACTCGTCCATGCCGACCAGATATCTTAACCTAATCTAGTCCCATTTGTGACCACTTGGCCCATATCCCTCTCAATCCTTCCTACTCATATACCCATCCAGATGCTTTTTAAATGTTGCAATTGTACCAGTCTCCACCACATCCTCTGGCAGCTCATTCCATACACGCACCACCCTCTGTGTGAAAAAGTTGCCCCTTAAGTCCCTTGTATATCTTTCCCACCTCACCCTAAACCTATGCCCTCTAGTTTTGGACTCCCCCCCCAGGAAAAAAGATCTTGTCTATTTACCCTATCTGTGCCCTATATGATTTTATAAACCTACATAAGGTCACCCCTCAGCCTCTGACACTCCAGGGAAAACAGCCCTAGCCTACTCAGCCTTTCCCTATAGATCAGATCCTCCAGTCCTCGCAACATCCTTGTAAATCCTTTCTGAACCTTTTCAAGTTTCACAACATCCTTCTGGTAGGACATTTAATCAAAAAGACTTCAAGAAGTGTCTTACAGGGTGAGGGAGATGTGACAGTATTTAGGAGGGAATTCCAGAGCTTGGTCCCAAGAAGCTGAAGATTGTGAGCAATTAGTTAAAGTAAATTGATGCACATGAGGGATGAATGTCAGCCTGGCAGGGGCAAGAACATGCAGGGATTTGGATGTGAGGATATGAATGTTAAAATTAAGGTGTGCTGGTACTGACCGTTGATGCGGGATAGACCTCCTGCAATTGGCCTGATTTCCTGGTGGTACATGGTTTAAATGGGCTTGGCCTGGGGGTGAACCAGGATTTCTATTTACAGCTGATTGGCTCTGATCATTCAAAACCATTTGACCCGATGTGTGCTGGGTGTCCCTGTCCCTGCCTTCAGTCTGACATGCTCATCCTGGTACTGAACCCAGTGTAGGACCACTCCTTGGGGACTGAGAAAAACTTGATCGTGATATACCAGTGGTGCAAATCCCTCTTTTAGTAACCTCTTCAGTACCATTCTGAAATACTCAGCCTGACGAGAAAGTTTTGATTTACAAACCTGTATACCACAATTTTGAAATTTTCAAAATCTCTGTTTTAATGGGAGGGCGATGTCCAATAGGAGGTGGACTAGTCTCATCTAGAGGAGTCAGGTAGGTAATTCACAGATGAATCAGCGAGTGATGATCAGGATTAGCTTTTATGCAGTTCTGGCATAGGAATCACAGCCTGGAAGGATTGTGGAGTGAGATACACTTCCTTTGTGAGACAGGATGTTGAATTGAGAGAGAAGGCTGCGATTTGGCTGCACTGTGTGGATGTACCAGAGATGTGATTTTAAATTCAAGCCACTCATTGTGTACAAATGATTTCACAGCACGTTTTCTGATTTTTTTTTTGTCAATTGCTTTTGAGCTCATCTCTCTGGGTGCCTGACCATTCAGCCATTGGGAAACTTTGTAAACCCTTCATGATATTAAACATCTAGTCAAACACCACCTCTGCTCTAAGGAGAGCAACCCCAGTTAATCCAGTCTGTTTGCATTACTGTAATCCCTAGTCCCAGTACAGTTATGGTAACTTTATTCTGCATACTGTCCAGAGCCTTCATATTCTTCTGAAAGTGAGAATCCTAGAACTGTGCACACTAGCTCAGCTAAGGGAGGATGCTGGTAGAATTATTAATAATAAGTAGTTAGTAAAGGCCAACACCTTGAGGAAAATAACCTTCACTGTTCTGTTTGGGGTTTGCAATCAGTATCCGTTTGTGTGCACTGAGCAGGAATGCCTGTTAACTGGTACTGTAACTCTATCAAAGGAAACAAATACACAAAGGGTTGAGTTGGCTGAGACAGTGTAGCTTCATTAAAAGACATGACAGTGGACAGGTAATGGTTAATACTTAAGGAATGGACTAATGCAGGCATTGCAGCAATTAACCATTGCATAAGACCATAATAATAAGGCAGTAAGATGCAAGAGCAGAAGTAAACCATTCAGTCCCTCAAGTCTGCTCTGTCATGCAGGTTGTGGCTGATCTGGGATCAGCCTGAACTCCACTATCCTGACTTTCCCCTGTAACCCTCCATTCCCTTACCAATTAAAAATCTATCTCAGCGTTGAATTTACTTAATGACCTGAGATGGGTGGGTGTGTCCCCAAATCACCTCATCTACATCTGGGGTTGGAAATATTTGGGACTGAAAGCCCTCTGACAGAAGTGAGAGTCCTCAGGAGTCTGTTTTAACAGCTCAAATTTTTACATTTATTAATAAGTTGAGCGAAGGCATTGAGAGCTATACTGTATATCCATGTTTCAGGTTACACTAAATTAGGAATCAAAGTATGTGAGTAGGCAGGAAGTTGCAAAGGAGCATGGACCGATAGTGATTTGGCAAAGCAGATGTGGATTTATTGTGGGGGAAATGTAATGTAATTCACATTGGACCCAGGAATGATCAATATGCATATTTCATTGATGAGAATCTATGGATTGAAGGGGAGCAAAGAGATTTGGAAGTTTAAGTGCATTAATCACTAACTTCAGCTTTATTGCTTTGAGTATTTCCCTGCAGTTCAGTGAGGATCTCCTATCGACTGCCTCTGACCACTGCTGGTCTATTACTCCTGAATCTGACTTTGTAAATTTTGCATCTTGCTACAGGTGTCCAATCTTGCTATTTGCTGTAGTCTTTCTCATGTGACTCTATGATCAATACAGAATCCTGAATCACAGCACTGATATAGCAGCTTGCAAATCTTTATTTAATATTGAACTTGCCAGTAGTTAACTTGCTAGGGCTTATGCCCGAAACTTCGATTCTCCTGTTCCTTGGATGCTGCCTGACCTGCGCTTTTCCAGCAACACATTTTCAGCAGTAGTTAATATAACTGAAGTACTCCTATCTCAGTATTCAGTTAGCTTGCTTCTATTTTATTAGAATTTGCAAGTGTGTACTTAAAGGACACTGTTGGAGTTGTATTGTACTTGTATGTACATTCCGATGATCTGAACTGATTGAACTTGTACTTGAGTAGATGACTGTAAGACGTAGTTTAATGCGTGCAGTTTTCCAGTACATCAGCCATCGATATGTGTTAAATGGGCAAATGTGATTGTTTTGTATTGCATTTGCATACTGCACTGTGGAATAGGTAAGCTTATACTCCCCTGTGGTGCGTTCCTACTCTCTTTGTTTGTGGATTCAAGGCACTTGACAGAAGAAAAGTGATTCGGAGGCCAGCTGCCCACACACCACAGCAGACTGAGCTGTCTTGGTCGCAGAATGGTGTGTGGGCAGTACCGAGTGGGAAGAAGTAGAATCTCAACAAAGAGTTAGTAGTTAACCCTGATTCTCTGATTGTACATGAACATTTGGGCTTATGCGTAGGTTCTCATTTTATAACGAGGCCACCTCTGTTTTTGTAGCTGATTCTCTGGTGTTACCCAACTGGAATCTATCAGGACAGATTGGATAATACCCTTTTCATATTGTGTTGAGCTGATCAAACACCAGTTATTATAAACCTGCCGAGACAAATCTTCCCGATGTATTTACAGGGAAACTGCTTAAATATTCCAGGGAGAAGTGATTGAAGCTCTGTTAATAGGAGTTGAGATAAAGTACAATAGGAGCTGACTGATGGACAGCGTAAATATTGGCATAGACCTGCTAAGCTTAATAACTCATTTTGTGTTGATCAACATGTATTTATTGAAACTTTTGTCTATACATTTCAAACTAATATAACAATTTCCTTGACTGAACTTCCATTTCCAGTGTAGCTCTAATCATATGAAATTCCTATCTTACCCACAAATACATCATCATGTGAGTGAAGTCTTCTGAGCAAGATACAATCTTACCAAATCTTTGAACTGGGTATGTTATTCCCCTTGATATTATCTCTGTATCTGATCTGTATCATTGGACAGTTTCTGGGAATTTGATTGTGAGCAAGTCTGCTTTTGCTCCAAAATGTGCGATACCCCATTAGGTCATGTATCCAGAGATAACATGCATAATTCATTTTTTTATTAGAAATAACTAATCATCAAAGGCAAATGCAGCTTAAAGAATATTGAATTTGACTTGCTGCCAATCTGGCCTAATTGCCATTACCTAATGTACCCTTTTAAAGGTTTGATTTTGGTTGTGCGTCAGTTAAACCATTATTCTTCCTCTAAGGACAACAAGTTTGGCTCTGTCATATCTGACTGAATTCTGTCCATGTATTTCACTCCTAATAAAAGTAGCAGTTTTTCACATTTTGATTCAGGTGTTTTGGATGAAAGGGGATTGAGATTTACAAGGTGGGAAATTAAGGATAAGATTTGTCCTTCATGCAAACCAGAGTCATGAAAAAATGTTGCAATGATCACAAGAAATGTATTGTACCCATTTCTGGGCATCATGCTTAAGGAATGATGTTAAGGCTTTCTAGATTAGATTACTTGTGTAGATTAGATTAGATTACATTACAGTGTGGAAACAGGCCCTTCGGCCCAACATGTCCACACCGACCTGCTGAAGCGCAACCCACCCATACCCCTACATTTACCCCTTACCTAACACTACGGGCAATTTAGCATGGCCAATTCACCTGACCTGCACATCTTTGGACTGTGGGAGGAAACCGGAGCACCCGGAGGAAACCCACGCAGACACGGGGAGAATGTGCAAACTCCACACAGTCAGTCCCCTGAGGCGGGAATTGAACCCAGGTCTCAGGCGCTGTGAGGCAGCAGTGCTAACCACTGCCACCGTGCCGCCCACTGGAGAAAGATAAGTGGGAAAACGGAGGACTGGAAAGCTTTTAAAGAACAACAGAGGATTACTAAGAAGTAAATACGCAGAGAAAAAATGAGGTATGAAGGTTAACTGGCCAAAAATATAAAGGAGGATAGTAAAAGCTTTTTTAGGTATGTGAAAGGCAAAAAAATGATTAAGACTATAATTGGGCCCTTGAAGACAGAAACAGGGGAATATATTACGGGGAACAAAGAAATGGCAGAAGAATTGAATTGGTACTTCAGATCTGTGTTCACTGGGGAAGACACAAGCAATCTCCCTGAGGTAACAGTGGCTGAAGGACCTGAACTTGAGGGAATTTATATTTGCCAGGAATTGGTATTGGAGAGACTGTTAGGTCTGAAGGTTGATAAGCCCCTGGGGCCTGATGGTCTACATCCCAGGGTACTGAAGGAGGTGGCTCGAGAAATAGTGGATGCGTTGGTGATTATTTTCCAGAGTTCGATAGATTCGGGATCAGTTCCTGCGGATTGGAGGGTGGCTAATGTTGTACCACATTTTAAGAAAGGTGGGAGAGAGAAAGCAGGAAATTATAGACCAGTTAGTCTGACCTCAGTGGTGGGAAAGATGCTGGAGTCTATTATAAAGGATGAAATTATGACACATCTGGATCGTAGTAACAAGATAGGTCAGAGTCAGCATGGATTTATGAAGGAGCAATCATGCTTGACTAATCTTCTGGAGTTTTTTGAGGATGTAACTCTGAAGATGGACGAGGGAGATCCAGTAGATGTAGTGTACCTGGACTTTCAGAAAGCTTTTGATAAAGTCCCACACAGGAGGTTAGTGAGCAAAATTAGGGCGCATGGTATTGTGGGCAAAGTACTAACTTGGATTGAAAGTTGGTTGGCTGACAGGAAACAGAGTAGGGATAAACGGCTCCCTTTCGCAATGGCAGGCAGTGACCAGTGGGGTACCGCAAGGATCAGTGCTGGGACCGCAGCTTTTTACAATATATATACTAATGATATAGAAGATGGTATTAGTAATGACATTAGCAAATTTGCTGATGATACTAAGCTGGGTGGCAGGGTGAAATGTGAGGAGGATGTTAGACAATTACAGGGTGACCTGGACAGGTTAGGTGAGTGGTCAGATGCATGGCAGATACAGTTTAATGTGGATAAATGTATGGTTATCCACTTTGGTGGCAAGAACAGGAACGCAGAGGTTACTTAAATTGATTCCACTTAGGTAGTAAAGGGGCAGTACAAAGAGATCTGGGTGTTCTTGTACACCAGTCAATGAAGGTAAGCATGCAGGTACAGCAGGTAGTGAAGAAGGCTAATAGCATGCTGGCCTTCATAACAAGAGGGATTGAGTATAGAAGCAAAGAGGTTCTTCTGCAGCTGTACAGAGCCCTGGTGAGACCGCACCTGGAATATTGTGTGCAGTTCTGGTCTCCAAATTTGAGGAAAGACATTCTGGCTATTGAGGGAGTGCAGTGTAGGTTCACGAGGTCAATTCCTGGAATGGCGGGACTACCTTACGCTGAAAGACTGGAGGGACTGGGCTTGTATACCCTTGAGTTTAGAAGACTGAGAGGGGATCTGATTGAGACATACAAGATTATTAAAGGATTGGACACTCTGGAGGCAGGAAACATGTTTCCGCTGATGGGTGAGTGCCGAACCAGAGGACACAGCTTAAAAATATGGGGTAGACAATTTAGGACAGAGATGAGGAGAAACCTCTTCACCCAGAGAGTGGTGGCTGTGTGGAATGCTCTGCCCCAGAGAGCAGTGGAGGCCCAGTCTCTGGATTCATTTAAGAAAGAGTTGGATAGAGCGCTCAAGGATAGTGGAATCAAGGGTTATGGAGATAAGGCAGGAACAGGATACGATTAAGGATGATCAGCCTTGATCATACTGAATGGTGGTGCAGGCTCGAAGGGCAGAATGGCCTACTCCTGCACCTATTGTCTATTTCTGGAAATGGTTCCTGGGATGAGGAACTTGGATAAAATAGTTTGGAAAAGCTGAGTTTGTTTTGAAGGATGGAAAGTTGAGAGGAGGTTTGATTGAGGTTTTAAAATCATGGGTCTGTTAGAGTAGGTAAGGAGAAGTTGTTCATATTGGAAGGGAGAATTAAGAATCTGAGGACGTGGATTTGGGCAAAGGGAATGGGCAAAGCAAACAACATGAGGAGAAATGTTTCTGAAAGGAGACAGGAAGTTGAAGCTGTGTGCCTTGCACTTGGCAGAACGAGAGCATGGACCAGACTTTGAAAAAAGGACACCAGTTTATTTAGCATAAGAAGAGAGGCTACTGATTGGCTCATCATTGGTATGGACTGTAACAAGAACTGTTAACTGTCAATCTTCGTTCTCAGACCAGGCAAGTTGACTCTGGTCAATGTGTTGCCATGGCAATTAAGCAGAAATTGCCGGTCTGTTTTTTGCATCCTGAGTGCCAGGCAAAAAGCTTCAACGTCTAGTCTCCTTTTTAGCAAAGTTGTAAACTACCAAGCAAAAGCTTGGAATGTGTTAAGTGTGGACCCAGGAAGGCAGATTCAGTCATAGGTTTCAAAAAGGAACTGGACCAGTATCTGAAGAGAGAATACCTTGTGGAATCATGTGGAAAGCTGTGGGGAATGGGACCAGCTCCAATGCATATGCAGAGAGCTGTCATAGACACAATGGGCAGAGTGGCCTTGTTCAGGTTTGTAATGTCTCTGCTGATATTTAAGGTCAAATCAAGGCCACCATATTTATATGAGCCTGGTTAATGACTGGTTGATGTATTTTTGTAAAAGTGAAAGAAGAGGAGGAAATGGAGCTGGTGGTCTATTTGAATTACCAGCACTTGGACTGCACTGAATAGTTTCTTTGTCTTGTAATCCATTTCATGCACTTCTGCTGTTGTATTTTGTATGGTGCTCAACATGACTGAAAGGTTTCCTTATGAAGTAGCCAGGGTTTGGTAAACAGGCAGTGTTCCCATTAACATGGCGCTGAAGAGGCCAGCTGTTTAAAAGGTGAAGCAGAAAAGTTCCAACTTAAGTTTGCACAGTTTTTTGATAAAATGTTCAATAAAAACTTGGCTTTGAATTCACCTTTCCGAAATGTCAGTGGATAATCCACTCAGGCAGAAAGTGTTTAATGAAATTTCCATTTGCCAGCCTGAAGATAATTTCATTCTAACACTTGACATCTTGAGAATTGATAGCGTTGGTAGTTCAAAGTTTGTTCATGAAATCAATCCTCACTGTTCGACATTTCAAATAAGATTTTAAAAAAAGCACGTGTGGAGAAATAAGCCGTGCATAACGGTGATCGTTGGTTTGGGGTGCAGGATAAAACTGGTTATGTGCTTATACAGTCTAGATTAGAGTGGTGCTGGAAAAGCACAGCAGGTCAGGCAGCATCCGAGGAGCAGGAAAATCGACGTTTCGGGCAAAAGCCCTTGATCAGGAATGAGGCAGGGAGCCTTCAGGGTAAAGAGATAGCTGGGAGGGGGGTGGGGCTGGGGAGAAGGTAGCTGAGAGTGCAGTCAGTGGATGGAGGTGGGGCTAAAGGTGATAGGTCAGAGAGGAGGGTGGAGCAGATAGGCGGGAGCTTCAGGGCAGAGGAGATGACCTGGGGATTGCAGTCAGAGAGAGACTCACTGAAATTCTTGTAGAGAACAGAGGAGAACTTCAAGATAGGCGTCCTTGCAATAGGATTTACAGTAAGGTTAAAATCAACTAAGCAAAAGTGAGGAGGACTGCAGATGCTGGAGATCAGAGTCTAGATTAGAGTGGTGCTGCAAATTCTCTTGCAAGGACGCCTACCTTGAAGTTCTCCTCCACTTGCTACAAGGATTTCAGTGAGTCTCTCTCTGACTGCAACCCCCAGGTCATCTCCTCTGCCCTGAAGCTCCCACCTATCTGCTCCACCCTGCTCTCTGACCTATGACCTTCATCCCCACCTCCATCCACCTATTGTACTCTTAGCTACCTTCTCCCCAGCCCCATTTAGCTCTCCACCCCGGAGGCTCCCTGCCTCATTCCTGATGAAGGGCTTTTGCCTAAAGCATCGATTTTCCTGCTGCTCGGATGCTGCCTGACCTGTGTTTTTCCAGCACCACGCTAATCTAGACTCCGATCTCCATTCCTCACTTTCACCTATGTGCTTACACAGTCTGATATCACATCCTTGTCTTTAAACTACACTGTGACATTATCCGTTCCTAGTTTGATAATCTCCCCAGGCTCCATTGCTTCACCATTGGTGGGTCCTAAGCTTCAGTGTTCCTGACCTAAACTTGTCCATCTCAGTCCTCTCCTTTAAGAAGTTCTTTAAAGTCATCGTCTTTGACCAGGTTTTTGCTCATCTGTTCCACTAACTCATTAGGTGGTTTGGAGTCAGAATTCAATTTGCTGATGTGCCTTGGTAGCACCTTACAAGCAAAGGTGTGGCAGAAATCCAACTTGTTGATGCTATCATTGTGCTCCTCACTTTTCAAACGAGTAAATAATTGACTGGCTCACTGCTGCATCCCCCCTGGGCCCACTGCAGACATGCACAGTGAAACCAAGAGGTGATTACCCCGCTCAGCTCTGGATCCCAGGGGTAAATGTGTTTAATTTAATTGCTGTATTCTCAGGAATGATGTACAGTATTTTTATTAAATCAAAATAACAAAGGATAAACAAGAACATCATCGTCATTACGTAGCCTTCTGTCAGAGCCTTCTGTCAGAGCCTTCTGACCTCTGGCTCTGTTACAATTCATTACAAAATGTTTTGGTTAATTATAACCAGCCGACAGCCATGACTTGCATTTACGTAGCACGTTTAACGTTGTACGAACTCCCAAGGCACTTCCCAACTGAAGCTCAGTAGCTGTAGTATATATCACTATGAAATACACTGCAGTAACTCACTGTGTCTCCTTAGCACATTCCAAACCTATGACCACCACCATCTAGAAGGACAGAGGCAGCAGATACACTGGGAAAGGCCACCCTGTACAAATTCCCTTCCAAGGCTTTCATCATCCTGACTTGGACAAATTTTATCCTTTATTCACTTGGCCATAATCTTGGAATTTCTACTTAATAACATTGCAGAAGTTTCTTCACTGTAGACTGCAGCTGTTCCTTTCCATGAACCGCCTCAACCTGTCTACCCCCACTCCCCCACTCCAACCCTCACAACGCGCAGCCCTCCAATCCCTCTGCTCCAATCCCAACCTCACCATCAAGCCAACGGATAAAGGGGGCGCAGTGGTAGTCTGGCGCACTGACCTCTACACCGCTGAAGCCAAACGTCAACTCGAGGACACCTCTTCCTACTGCCCCCTCGACCATGACCCCACCCCCATCACCAAACCATCATCTCCCAGACCATACAGAACCTCATCACCTCAGGAGATCTCCCACCCACAGCTTCCAACCTCATAGTCCGGGAACCCTGCACTGCCCGGTTCTATCTCCTTCCCAAGATCCACAAGCCTGACCACCCTGGCCGACCCATTGTCTCAGCATGCTCCTGCCCCACAGAACTCCTCTCTACCTACCTCGACACTGTCCTATCCCCCCTAGTCCAGAAACTCCCCACATACGTTCGAGACACCACCCACGCCCTCCACCTCCTCCAAGACTTCCGTTTCCACGGCCCCCAACGCCTCATCTTCACCATGGATATCCAATCCCTCTACACCTCCATCCACCATGACCAGGGCCTCCAAGCCCTCCGTTTTTTCCTCTCCAGACGTCCCCAACAGTACCCTTCCACCGACACATTCATTCGTTTGGCCGACCTGGTCCTCACCCTTAACAATTTCTCCTTTGAATCCTCCCACTTCCTCCAGACCAAAGGGGTAGCCATGGGCACACGTATGGGCCCCAGCTATGCCTGTCTCTTTGTTGGCTACGTAGAACAGTTGATCTTCCGTAATTACACCGGCACCACTCCCCACCTCTTCCTCCGCTACATGATGACTGCATTGGCACCATCTCGTGCTCCCGCGAGGAGGTTGAGCAATTCATCAACTTCACCAACACATTCCACCCTGACCTTAAATTTACCTGAACCATCTCTTACACCTCCCTCCCCTTCCTGGACCTCTCCAGCTCCATTAATGATGACCGGCTGGATACTGGCATTTTTTTTACAAACCCACCGACTCCCACAGCTACCTGGATTACACCTCTTCCTACCCTACCTCTTGCAAAAATGCCATCCCGTATTCCCAATTCCTCCGCCTCCGCCATATCTGCTCCCAGGAGGACCAGTTCCACCACAGAACACACCAGATGGCTTCCTTCTTTAGGGACCACAATTTCCCTTCCCACGTGGTTAAAGATGTCCTCCAACACATCTTGTCCACATCCCGCACCGCCGCCCTCAGACCCTACCCCTCCAACCGTAACAAGGACAGAACGCCCCTGGTGCTCACCTTCCACCCTACCAACCTTCGCATAAACCAAATCATGAGCTGACATTTCCGCCACCTTCAAAAAGACCCCACCACCAGGGATATATTTCCCTCCCCACCCCTTTCCGCCTTCCGCAAAGACCCTTCCCTCCATGGCTACCTGGTCAGGTCCACGCCCCCCTACAACCCACCCTCCCATCCTGGCACCTTCCCCTGCCACCGCAGGAACTGTAAAACCTGTGCCCACACCTCCTCCCTCACCTCTATCCAAGCCCCTAAAGGAGCCTTCCACGTCCATCAAAGTTTTACCTCCACATCCACTAATATCATCTATTGTATCCGTTGCTCCCAATGCGCTCTCCTCTACATTGGGGAGTCTGGACGCCTCCTAGCAGAGCGCTTTAGGGAACATCTCCGGGACACCCGCACCAATCAACCAAACCGCCCCGTGGCCCAACATTTCAACTCCCCCTCCCACTCTGCCGAGGGCATGGAGGTCCTGGGCCTCCTTCACCGCCGCTCCTTCACCACCAAACGCCTAGAGGAAGAACGGCTCATCTTCCGCCTCGGAACACTTCAACCCCAGGGCATCAATGTGGACTTCACCAGTTTCCTCATTTCCCCTTCCCCCACCTCACCCTAGTTCCAAACTTCCAGCTCAGCACTGTCCCCATGACTTGTCTGGACTTGTCCTACCTGCCTATCTTCTTTTCCACCTATCCACTCCACCCTCTCCTCCCTGACCTATCACCTTCATCCCCTCCCCCACTCATCTATTGTACTCTTTGCTACTTTCTCCCCACCCCCACCCTCCCCTAGCTTATTTCTCCACGCTTCAGGCTCTCTGCCTTTATTCCTGATGAAGGGCTTTTGCCCGAAACGTCGATTTCGCTGCTCCTTGGATGCTGCCTGAACTGCTGTGCTCTTCCAGCACCACTATTCCAGAATGTAGTTTATTTATAGCTAACAAGGAATGGGCTGGAAATACTGGCTTTGCAAGTAGTACCTGCATCTCATCAATGAATCGCATCAGAAGCCTATCATTTCCTGGTGTGCATTCAAGCAGGACGTTACACTGAAAGTTCGCCCATTTTGAGTTGATTTCCTCTGCTGTGTTCCAATCTTACTGGGGGGAGTTTAAACTGAAATTTTCTGCAGAATCCATTTGTTAAAAATATTCAATAAATACTAATGCAGAATCTGCAAGGATGTAATCAGGAGACACCTTTGGGCAATGGTGCATGGTAATTTGTTTGTATTTGGAGTCAGAGTCAGCACGGAAACAGACCCTTCGGTTCAACCAGTCCATGACAACTAGAATCCCAAACTAAACTAGTCCCACCTGCCTGCACTTGGCCCATATCCCTCCAAACATTTATTACATGTGTACTTACCTAAACATCTTATAAACATTGTGACCATACCCACATGCACCACTTCCTCTGGAAGTTCATTCCACAGACAATCACCTGCTTAACAAAAAAGAACAGCCCTCATGTTTTTATTAAATCTCTCCCTCTCACCTTGAAACTATGCTCCATAGTCCTGAACTCCCCCAGTCTAGAGAAAAGACACCTGCCATCCATCTTATCTATATCATTCATGATTTTATAAACCTCTAAGGTCACCCCTCAATCTCCTACACTCCAATGAAAAAGTACCAACCCATCCAGCCTCTCCTCCTAACTTCCGATGCCTGGAGGAAGAACACCTCATCTTCTGCCTTGGGATCCTCCAACCACACGGGATCAATATTAATTTCACCAGTTTCCTCATCTCCCCTCCCTCCTATCCCAGATCCAATCCTCCAACTTGGAACTGCCCTCTTGAACTGTCCTACCTGTCCATCTTCCTTCCCACCTATCCGTTCCATTATCCTCTCCGACCTATCACCTTCACCTTCGTCTACCCGTCGCATTCCCAACTACCTTCCTCACACACCCCCTCACATTTATAACTCAACCCCCTTCCATGAGTGAATGAAAGAAAGGTCTTCCATTGGTCTATGGCTATCAGCAATCCAATTATTAACAAGAAATCTGGTACACTGAGAATTCATAATCCATTGTTTCTCAGACCACTGTCTAACAAACCATTGACTGACTTATCCTTTTTAAAATATCATGACTGCAGAGTTCAATAAAGAAGTCTCTTCTTCTAAACATCAGGTCAAAAGGGAATCAATTGGCCACTTTGGTGTCTGATTCTAAGCATTTATGTTAATGGTGGGACTCATGTAGCGGTGGGACTCATGTAGCGGTGGGACCTGATTGCTAGCACATTCTTCATAGCACAGTCTTAACAGAAGTCACTGGGTATTGACTGAAAAAAACAATAAAAATTGTTGAAATTACAATTTAATGCCCACGAAGCAATACTGCAGAAACATAGCTGCTTCCAACTGGATTGTTGAGAAACAAGCAAAGAAACACCAAACTTGGTTCTTATACAACAGCAGGCAGTGGGGATCCCAGTTGTCTATCAATGCACAGCCCTCATTGTCTATACAGACCTTGTTCACAATGTCTGGCTGATTTTAAAATACTATTTTAATTCAGTGGAAACTTCATTCCCAAGGAAAGGCAACAGCTAATGATCTTGTTGTGTACCAGACTGTTATAATCCACTGCAGGCTTGATCGGGAGATTTCCTCTTTCATTTTCCAACTATTAACTTCCAATTATCATCTCCACACTCCATGCAGTAGACAGGAATTTTGTACAGGTCAGACCAAGAGCTGGCTGATGACTATAACATTCAACACCATTCACAACTCCTCAGATGTTGAAGTAATCTGTGACCAAATGCAGCAAGGCAATAACAAAATTCAGGCTTGGGCCGACATGTAGCAAGTACCAGGCAATGCCCATCTCCAACAAGAGGAAAATCGAACAACACCCCCATGATGTTCAATAGCGTGACGATCACTGAATCCCTCACTATCAGCCTCTTGGTACATACCATTGACCAGAATCTCAACCAGGTCAGCCACAGGAGATGGTAGTGTGGTGAGAATGCCACAGCAGGTGATCCATAGGCCCAGGATAACCATGTGGAGCATGGGTTCACATTCCACCATGTTGAATCTAAATTCTGAATTTGAAAGTTAGTCCCAAAAATGGTGACCATGATATCACTGTTGATTGATATTAAAATCAATGTGGTTCCCTGATGTCCTTTAGAGAAGGAAAGCTCCTGTCCTTACTGACTCTGGGGCCCAAGGCAATGTGGTTAACTCTGAAATGACCGAGTACACTGCTCATTTCAGGTTAATTAGGGCTGGACAATTAATTCTGACTTGCCAATGACACCCACATCCCATAAATGAAAGAAAGAAAATCATTGTTCCGAAGATCTCTCAATACTGCTCCGAAGTGACCACAAGTTGTTACAGGGATGTTAGACATTGAATGTTCCATCCCACTGCCTATCCCATTGTGTTCCTCTTCTCTGTTTTGTTCCTTTTCAAGGTACCAAGGCATCATAAAGAACTCCACTTGGCGGATCCAATAGAAACCCTGTAGTCCAGGATGTTCGAGTCAATTCACTGAGTCATTCTCGTGCAAATGTGATATTGAGTTGATGAGACAACCATTTCATAAAATCCGACAACCTAACGAGTCCATTCATCCCATAGTGCCTGTTTTGGTTCTTGGAAAGAGCTCTGCAATTAGTCCACAACTTTCCTCATAACCCTGCAATTTTCTTAAGTACTTAAATTACTTTTTGAAAACTATGGCAATAGACAATAGGTGCAGGAGTAGGCCATTCTGCCCTTCGAGCCTGCACCACCATTCAATATGATCATGGCTGATCATCCTTAATCAGTATCCTGTTCCTGCCTTATCTCCATAACCCTTGATTCCACTATCCTTGAGAGCTCTATCCAACTCTTTCTTAAATGAATCCAGAGACTGGGTCTCCACTGCCCACTGGGGCAGAGCATTCCACACAGCCACCACTCTCTGGGTGAAGAGGCTTCTCCTCATCTCTGTCCTAAATTGTCTACCCCATATTTTTAAGCTGTGTCCTCTGGTTCGGCACTCACCCATTAGCGGAAACATGTTTCCTGCCTCCTGCCTCCCTTAAATTCCAGTCCTTCAGCCACTGTTACCTCAGGGAGATTGCTTGTGTCTTCCCCAGTGAACACAGATCTGAAGTACCAATTCAATTCTTCTGCCATTTCTTTGTTCCCCGTAATATATTCCCCTGTTTCTGTCTTCAAGGGCCTAATTTTAGTCTTAACCATTTTTTTGCCTTTCACATACCTAAAAAAGCTTTTACTATCCTCATTTTTTCTCTGCGTATTTCCTTCTTAGTAATCCCCTGTTGTTCTTTAAAAGCTTCCCAGTCCTCCGTTTTCCCACTTATCTTTGCTATGTTATACTTTTTCTCTTTTAACTTTGCATGTTTCTTAACTTCCCTCATCAGCCACGGCCACCCATGCCTCCTCCTAGGATCTTTCTTTCTTTTTGGAATGAACTGATCCTGCAACTTCTGCATTATACACAGAAATATCCGCCATTGTTCCTCCACTGTCATCCTGCTAAGGTATTGCACCATTGAACCTTGGCCAGCTCCTCCCTCAAAGCTCCACAGTTCTCTTTATTCAACTGAAATATTGTCACTTCCAATTGTACCCTCTCCCTCTCAAATTGCAGATTGAAGCTTATTGTATTATGGTCACTACTTCCCAATGGCTCCTTCACTTCGAGGTCCCTGATCAATTCTGGTTCGTTGCACAATACCAGATCCAGAATTGCCTTCTCCCTGGTAGGCTCCAGCTCCAGCTGTTCTAAGAATCCATCTCTGATGCACTCCACAAAGTCTCTTTCTTGAGGTCCAATGCCATCCTGATTCTCCCAGTCTACCTGCATGTTGAAATCCCCCATAACAACTGTAGTAACATCTTTGCGACAGGCCAATTTCAGCTCCTGATTCAACTTACATCCGACATCCAGACTACTGTTTGGGGGCCTGTAGATAACTCCCAAGAGGGTCTTTTTACCCTTAGAATTTCTCAGCTGTATCCACACTGACTCTACATCTCCTGATTCTCGGTCCCCCCGTGCAAGGGACTGAATGTCATCCCTGATCAACATGGCCACCCCACACCCTCTGCCCGTCAGTCTGTCCTTACGATAGCACGTGTAGCCTTTAATATTCATTTCCCAGGCCCTGTCCACTTGAAGCCACGTCTCAGTTATCCCCACAACATCGTATCTGCCAATTTCCAAAAGAGCCTCAAGCTCATCCATCTTATTTCTAATGCTTCGTGCATTCATGTATAGTATTTTTAATTTGTTACTGCCCTCACCCTTCCCATCAACTCCTATTTCACTCAACCTGACAGCATGATCCCTTTTTGAGTTTTCTGCTTCATTGATACAGTTGTCTTTCTTGACTTCCTTTGTTCTAACTTTCCCTTCAATTTCCTTCTTAAACCTCCAGTTTGTCCCCTCTCTCTCCCCCCCCCCCCCCGCTACTTAGCTTAAACGTAGCTGTGTGGCAGTAGCAAACCTGCCTGTCAGAGTGCTGGTCCCCTGGTTTAAGGTGCAAACAGTCTCTCTTGCTAACACCAACTTGACAGCCACCACTTCTCCAATCATGGTAATTTGCTGCGTAAAGTTAATTTTCTTTTTTTTTTGCTGTTCTTTTATCAATGATATTGAGTCTTTGCACTTTACTTCAAAGGTTTTGTCCTTGTTTTTAAGCCTGTCAGTACCCTATCCCTGTAGTCTCTTCCAGCTGTATCAGTTCTGCACAAACTCTGGTCACTTAAGCAGCTCCCATGTGAATGATCATCCCAACTTTGGCCACAGTTAATTCGGGCAAGTGCCTAAGCTCTGGAATTCCCTCTCTAAACTTTCTCTTTAAAGATACCCCTTTGAGCAATCTAATATCGCGCATAGCTTAATATCAAATTGTATGATACTTTCTCCAATGAAATCCTTGGGCTGCATTATTACATTGAAGGTGTTACTTCAGTATACAAGTTACTGTTGTTGTTACTCTGGTTCCTGAGCCTCAATAACAGATTTATTGCTACACTTAAGTAAAGTCCAATCAGCTTTTACATGGAACATGCAATGCAAAGCCCTTACAATGTCTCCTTAATGTAGATTTTGGTAACTGTCCAATCATTCACAGATTCTGGCAAGCTTTGTTCTACAGATTCATACTCACTCAGAACCAAACAAATCAAGTAATGACCAAAGACTGTCAAAACAAGACCCTCAATCCAGTCGCAATTTGAGAGTTGTTATTGGAGGTAAGAGTAGCTGTTGAGTACATTGTTACACCCAACCCCCTGCCAGCTTCTGAGCAAACCAAATGTAACCTGAAACACCAATTCTTTTGTTAAACTTCAACAAAATCTTAGCTGCTATTTTGAATTAGCAAGGTCACAAAAAGGTCTTAAATTCAGAACATGTAATAACAGCACTTTGCAGCAAAAGAACTCTTAAAACTATTATTCCTCTTGGCTCCCATCCAACCTTCCAATTAGTATTAACAAAGAACACTCGTCTGCAAAGTCTTTGTCAGATTCACCCGTCAAAGCATTTTCCAAACAAACTTTGACAAGAAAGAAGGACATGGTACAAAAATGGAAATTACTGAGCAGTTTTAAGCCTTTGCAGTTTATCAATCCCAATCTCAGAGGGGAATACACTATTTTCTGTGTTTAAAAATTACTGAGGGATTCAAAAACAAGGTTTTGTAATCACCTGCGGCATCGCCCATCCAGACTAATGAGATAACATTATCGTTGTGAGCTACACACTACAGAGATTTAAAGTATTTTTAATATTGATTTGAACTTTTTCATTTGTTCATGATATGCATTTATTGCCCATCTGTCGTTGCCCCTTGAGAAGGTGGGGGTGAGCTGACTACTTGAACTGCTGCAGTCCATGTGCTGGAGGTAGACCCACAATGCCCTTAGGGAGGGGATTCAGGATCTTGATCCATCTAGCTCCAATAACTGCAGGAATGGTGGTATATTTCCAAGTCAGGATGGTGATGGGCTTGGAGGGGAACTTGCAGGGGGTGGTGTTCCCATGTATTTGCTGCCCTTGTCGTTCGAGATGAAGTGGATGTAGGTTTGGAAGGTGCTGTCTGAGGATCTTTGGTGAATTTCTGCAGAGTATCTTGTAGATGGTACTCACTGCTGCTACAGAGCGTCAGTGGTGGAGGGGGTGGTTGTTTGTGGATGTGGTGCCAGTCAAATGGGCTGCTTTGTCCTGGATGGTGTTGAGCTTCTTGTGTTGTTGGAGCTGCACTCATCCAGGCAAGTGGGGTGTTTAAGGAGGGGGAACAACTACATCCTGACATGGACCTTATTAGTAATGGTGCAGAGAATATAATGTTTACTTATGAATTTTAACGTTGACTCCCTGTTAATTCAGAACATAGGAGGCCCTTAAAAGTTAAAAAATACTTTTCGTAGAGCTCACAGCCTTATAAAGGAGATACTTAGCTATTGAAAAAATTGGCAAGAGCTTTTCGTTTACTGTTAATTCAGTAAGCTCAATGTTTCAATGTAAATGCCTAATATCAATCCAATCATTCATGAGCTGTCTACAAAATAAAATAGGCCACAGGAAAATAGAGGGCAGCTCATCACCACTGTTGGGCAGTTAAAAATGGGCAGTGTCCTGGTCATAAATGTTATGATGAGGAAATGAATTTTTTTATGCAATGATGTGTTTTGAAATATAACTTACGTCAATTTGCAACAAAAGTTTAAGATGCATCAGGCCGAAGTCAGGTGACAAAGTAGTACTTCAGAGAACTAAGATTGTACCAAAGCTGCCTCCTGAACCAGATCAGATATTACAGCATCACCAGTTTGGAATCCGAAATCGGCAGAAGGAAGGCTACAAACTATTGTGCATTTTTATTCCTATTGTATTTATCCAATAATTACTGCAGTTCATAGTGTTTTTTTTATTTGTTTAGAGATCAATTGGGCTTCTGCTAATGATACGGTATGAATTTTGACAGGCATGAATTTCAGCCCCTCCGAAGTAATATCCATGTAGTAATCGACTCTATAAATGTAATCTTAAAAAATAGTCTAAATAATATGACTTGACTATATACGGTAAATAATTTAGATGAGAATGTAGGAGGTATGGTTAGTAAGTTTGCAGATGACACCAAAATTGGTGGGATAGTGGACAGTGAAGGTTCCCTAAGATTACAAAGCGATCTTGATCTATTGGGATGAGGACGAGGGAGCATAGTTTCAAGGTGAGAGGAGAGAGATTTAAAAAATACATGAGGGGCAATTCTTTTTTGTTGCACACAGTAGAAGAAGAAATTTATGAGGATATTACCAAGAATGGAGGATTTGAGTTATGGGATGGCCTGGGGCTTTTTTCACTGGAGGTTGAGGGGTGACCTTATAAAGTTTATAAAATCATAAGGGGTATAGATAAGATGAATGGCAGGTATCTTTTCTCTGGAGTGGGGGAATTCAGGATGAGGGAGCATAGTTTCAAGGTGAGAGGAGAGAGATTTAAAAAATACATGAGGGGCAATTCTTTTTTGTTACACACAGCGATTGTCTGTGGAATGAACTTCCAGAGGAAGTGATGCATGTGGGTATGGTCACAATGTTTATAAGATGTTTAGGTAAGTACACATGTAATAAATGTTTGGAGGGATATGGGCCAAGTGTAGGCAGGTGGGACTAGTTTAGTTTGGGATTATGGTTGTCATGGACTGGTTGAACCGAAGGGTCTGTTTCCGTGCTAACTGACTCTGACTCTAAATACAAACAAATTACCATGCACCATTGCCCAAAGGTGTCTCCTGACTACATTCTTGCACAGATTGTTATTGGCTGGATTGAATTTGTCCAGCTTTTTATGTGTAGGGCATACTTGGGCAATTTTCTACGTAGTCAGATAGAATCCGGTGTTGTCACTGTACTGGAACAGCTTGGCTCAGGGAGTGGCCAGTTCTGGAACACCAGTATTATTACCAGAATGTTGTCAAAACACACAGCCTTTGCAGTATCCAGTGTCTCCAAACATTTCTTGATATCATGTGGAGTGAATTGAATTGGCTGAACTTTGGTGTGTGAAAGATGGAGACTACTGGAGGAGGCCGAGATGGATCATCCACTCAGTGCGTCTGGCTGGAGATTGCTGCAAATGCTGAAGCTTTATCTTTTGCACTGATGTGCTGGGCCCTTCCGTCATTCAGGACAGGTATATTTGTGGAGCCTCCATTTTCAGTGAGTTATTTAATTGTCCACCACCATTCACGACTGGATATGGCAGAACTGCAGAGAATTATCGAATCGCTAGTGTGGAAGCAGCCATTCAGCCCATCGAGTGCAAACTGACCCTCCAAAAAGCATCCTACCCTCCTAACCTCCCCTAACCTATTCCTGTCGCCCTGTGTTTCCCATGGCCAATCCACCGAACCTGTGCATCTTGGGCTGTGGGAGGAGACCAGAGGAAACCCACGTAGACACGGAGAGAATGTATAAACTCCACACACATAGTTACAGAGGCTGGAATTGAACCTGGTCGGTGCAACATCGAGATCTACTGTGAGGCAGTGCTGGAGATCTGAAACAGAAATTGGTGGAGAAACTCAGCAGATGTGGCAGCATCCTTTCTGAACTGCCTTCGCTCCTTGGCAAATCTGCTTCACTTTACAGCTTTCTTCACGTTTCTGTGCAGCCTCTTGCTTTGTTTCGTGGAGGCCAGCAGCTGCACAACGCTGTTCATATTCACCACCAGCTCCTCGTAGGTTTTCTCTGTCTCCTCTTATTCGCGACTGTTGACCTTCTCTCTCCCCCCCCCTTCAACGTCGGGGACTCCATTCCCTCCCGGTCTCCACTGCAGCACTGTCAACACATGGCAACACAGCTTAGATCTGATCTGTTGGTTGTGGGATGGCTAAACTCCATCACTTGCTGCTTATGCTTTTTGGCAAATAGTCATATTTGGTACCTTCCCCAAATTGACACCTCACTTTCAGGTTTGCCTGGTGCTGCTCTTGGCATGCCTTCCTACACTTTCCATTGAACCATGGTTCATCCCCTGACTTGATGGTAATGGTTGAGTGGGGAATATGCCAGACCATGAAGTTATGGGATTGTGCTAGAGTACAATTCTGCTGCTGTTGATGGCCCACAGCATCTCATGTTTGCCCATTCCTGAGTTGCTCGATCTGTTCGAAGTCTGTCCCATTTAGCACACAACACAATAGTGCCACACAACACGATGGAGGGTATTCCCAATGTGAAGGAGGGTGCAGTCTTTGTCTCCAATAGGACTGTGCGGTGGTCACTCTTACTGATACTGTCACGGACAGATACATCTGCAGCCGGCAGATTGGTAAGGATGAGGTCGGGTATGTTTCTCCTCTTGTTAGGTCCCTCACCACGTGCCTCAGACCCTGTCTAGCAGGTATGTCCTTTAGGACCTGACGAACTCGATCAGTAATGCTGCAAATGAGCCAGTCTTGGTAGTGGACACTGAACTCTTCCATCCCGAGTACATCTTCGAAACAAGGTTTGAATTCATATGTAAATCAGACAGTAGAACATTACAGCACAGTACAGGCCCTTTGGATCTCAATGTTGCATTGACCTGTGGAACCAATCTGAAGCCCATCTAACCTTCAATATTCCATTCTTGTCCATATGCCTATCCAAAGACCATTTAAGTGCCCTTAACGTTGGCAAGTCTATTACTATTGCAGGCAGGGCATTCCATGTCCCTAATACTCTGAGTAAAGAAACTACCTCTGACATCTGACCTATATCTATCACCCCTCAGTTTAAAGCTATGTTCCCTCGTGCTAGCCATGGCCATCCAAGGATAACGGTTCTCACTGTCCAACCTATTATCATTATCTTACCTCATTATCTTACATGTCTCAATTAAGTCATCTCTCAACCTTCTCTCTAACAAAAACAGCCTCCAGTCCCTCAGCCTTTCCTCATAAACCCTTCCTCCATACCAGGCAACATCCTAGTAAATCTCCTCTGTATCCTTTCCAATGCTTCCACATCCTTCCTATAATGTGGTGACCAGAACTGTATGCAATACTCCAAGTGAGGCTGCACCAGAGTTTTGTACAGCTGCAGCATGACCTTGTGCCTCCGAAACTGAACCCCTTACCAATAAAAGCTAACACACAGTGTGCCTTCTTAACAACCCCATCAACTTAAGTGGCAACTCTCAGGGATCTCTGTACCTGAACACCGAGATCTCTCTGCTCATCTACACTACCAAGAATCTTACCATTAGCCCAGTACTCTGCATTCCTGTTACTCCTTCTAAAGTGAATCACCTCTCTCTTTTCCGCATTAAACTCCATTTGCCACCTCTCAGCCCAGCTTATCTTTGTCCCTCTGTAACCTACAACATCCTTAGTCACTATTCACAACTCTACTGACCTTGGTGTCATCCACAAATTTACTAACCCACCCTTCAATGCCCTCATACAGGTCATTTATAAAAATGATGATCAACAGTGGACCCAAAACAGATCCTTGCAGTAACTGAACACCAGGATGAATATTTCCCATCAATCACCACCCTTTGTCATCTTTCAGCTAGCCAATTTCTGATCCAAACCGTGAAATCACCCTCAATCCCATGCCTCTGTATTTTGTGCAATAGCCTACCGTGGGGAACCTTATCCAACACCTTACTGAAATCCATATCAACTGCTTTACCCACATCCTTCTGTTTGGTCACCTTCTCAAAGAACTGTAAGGTTAGTATCCTTGGAAAAACAGTTAAGATTCACAAAGTGATGGTAGTAATGTCACTGCACAAGTAATCCATAACCGAGTGTTAATGTCCTGGGGTCAAATCCCACCAGGCAGATGGTGAACTGTCCTTCACGAATTAGGGGTGAGCTATAAATTGCCGGCCCAGACACCAACATCCCCATCCTGTGAACACATTTAAATAAAATACTCCTCCATTGTTAATTAATAATTACAAGTTCATTTGATAATGTCAGATGTTGGGTGCTATCAATTTAACTTGAAAAATAGGTTTGAGTAGATTTTATTCCAATGTTTGTATTATCAAAAATGGCCATTCAGCCCTTTGAACCTGCTCCACCATTCATTCTGATCATCCTACTCCGTCCCCGTTCTTGCTTTCTCGCCCATGCCCTTGATTCCATTAGCCTTAAGAACTATATCTAACTGTTCCTTCACGGCAATAAGACCGATTAACCTAATTGTCAATTTTGGGCGGACGTTTGATTTATTGTTGATGAATTTTTATTCACTGGTCGTGAGGGGAGTTTGGCCTTCATGGATTGAAATCACTTCCAAAACCGCAGACCTTGAAATTAAGTCAGACACTTACATTTTGTTTTTATTTTACATAAAGGAAGTGTCTCTTGGTCTTCCATCCTTGCAAAACGGTCACCAGAACACGTTCACTCACCGACTGTGAGGCCCCCTCTCCAGTTTGATGCACTTTACAGCACTTCACAAAAGGCCACAGCCGAAAGTGCACTTGAGTAACCATTCCATTTCTCTCACGGATGATGCTTGACCAAAATTGTCCAACTTGTTTTGTAAAATTATGTTTAATTTATGATGTAGGTTTAGCCCCTTTTTTGGGATCTGTGATGACTCTGTTTAAACAGTTCAGCATTGAAAGATTATGGATGAGGTTGATCATTCATCATGTCTGAGTTCAGAAGGAGTCTTTTATCCATCTGTCTGAGTTGAGTTTCTGCTTGAGCCAGAGTGTGTGTTGGAAAAGCACAGCCGGTTAGGCAACATCCGAGGAGAAGGAGAGTCAATGTTTCAAGCATAACCTCTTCATCAAGAATGTAAGGGTGGCCCAAGGGGGCTGAGAGATAAATGGGAGGGTGGGGAAGGTAACTGGGAATGCGATGGGTAGATGGAGGTGGGGGAGAGGGTGATAGGTTGGAGAGGAAGTGGGAAGGAAGATGAACAGATAGGGTGGTGCCGAGTTGGAAAGTTGGGTCTGGGATGGGCTGGAGGGAGGGGAAATGAGGAAACTGGTAAAATCCACATTGATCCCGTGTGGTTCTTCCTCCAAGTATCGGATGGTTAAGGTTTGGAACGGAGGCGGCCCAGGACCTGCATGTCCTTGGCAGAGTGGGAGGGGGAGGTAAAGTGTTCAGCCACAGGGCGGTGGGTTTGGTTAGTACAGGTGTCCCAGAGATGTTCTCTGAAATGTTCCCTAAGTTGGCGTCCTATCTCCCCAATGTAGAGGACACCACATCTGGAGCAATAGACACAGTAGGTAACGTGTGTGGAAGTCCAGGTAAATCACTGTCGGATGTGGAAGAATCCTTTGGGGCCTTGGATGGAGGTTGGCTACAGGTTTTGCACTTCTTGCGGAGGGGAGGGTGGTTTGGTGGAGGGTGTGGACCAAAGAAGGGAGTCGCAGAGGGAATGCTTTCTGCGGAACGCAGATAGGGGTGGGGAGGGAAATATATCCCTGGTGGTGGGGTCCGTTTGTGTGTGGCTGAGATGACGGAGGATGATGCGATGTATCCAGCAGTTGGTGGGGTGGAAGATAAGGACAGGAGCGAGGGGGTGTTCTGTCCTTGTTGCAATTGGAGGGGTGGGGTTCAAGGGTGGAGATACAGGAAGTGGAGGAGATGCACTGGAGGGCATTGTCGACCACATAGGAGGGGAAATTGCAGCCTTTGAAGAAGGAGGCCTATGGGATGTTCTATTGTGGAATTGGTCCTCCTGGAAGCAGGTGTGGTGGTGGAATTAGGTACAAGGGATAGTGTTTTTACAGGAGACAGGGTGGGAGGAGGTGTAGTCCAGGTAGCTGTGGGAGTCGGTGGGTTTGTAATAGTTGTCTATGTTGAGTCGATCACCAGAATTGGAGATGGAGAGGTCCGGGTGGGGGGGGGGGGGGGGGGGGGGTGGTTTCCAAGATGGTTCAGGTGAACTTGAGGTCGGGGTGGAAACTGTTAGTGAAGTTGATGAACTGTTCAATCTCCTCATGGGAACACGAGGTAGCACTGATACAGTCATTGATGTAGCAGAGGAAAAGGTGGGGAATGGTGCCAGTGTAGCTGTGGAAGATGGATTGTTCCATGTACCTGACAAAGAGGCAGGCATAGCTGGGGCCTATGTGGGTACCCATGGCTACGCCTTTGGTCTGGAGGATGTGGGAGGATTCGAAGGAGATGAGTTTGGTGGGGCAGGAGCAGGCTGAGACAATGGGTTGACCAGGGCAGTCGGGTTTGTGAAGTTTGGGTAAGACGTCGAACCAGGTGGTGCAGGGTTCTCGGCCTATGAGGTTGGAGGCTGTGGATGGAAGCTCCCTTTAGGTGATGAGGTTGTGGATGGTCTGGGAGGTGATGGTTTGGTGATGGGAGGTGGGATCGTAGTCGAGTGGGACCTAGATTAATCTGACATATAGGCCTGAATAGAACTTTCTTGAATAAAAGAATGACTTTCTCTGCTTTTAGATGAAAGTGTTTTTTTATTGTTGTCCAGCAGTAGTAGTTATGATAAAAAGTGGACAAACAGCTACTGGAGAGAAGTATATTTTCCTTCATGCTGTGATTGATGAGCTGTTTGTCTCTAACTGAATGAGGGTTATAACGACAGACCCCGAGCTGAATGATGGCTCTGGGTATGTATGTGTGTGTGTGATCAAGCAGGTGGATGATGGTGTTTTAAAATCCATTCCACTTTCTTGCTATTTCTTTGGAAGGTTTGCTAACATTTCTGAGTGTGCAAATCTAATGTTTGTTCACAGGGTGATGTATTCGGATAATAGCTTGATAGTAATGGGCACTGCAATGATTATCAAGGAACAAAAACAGAAGTTGCTGGAAAAGCTGAGCAGGTCTAAGAGCATCTGTGGAAAGAAATCAGAGTTAACATTTCGGATTGAGTGACCCTTTCTCAGAAATGATTAACAAGAGTTTGGAGATGTTCAGAAATTGTTTGCTTGTAAAACTTGGATCATTTGAATTCCAAGTTTACATTTGAGTGTTTGAAAACTTTGCTTTAAAAGAATGTTGCCGAATAGACCTTTGGAGAGAAAATGGTTTGTTTTTCCAACATATCAGTGTTGCCATCTCAAAACCTCAGGCCTCTGTATTTAGACATTGCTGTGAATCTATCTGGTGTATCAAATTCTGCTGGCCATATCATGTATTTTGTAGCACGGCACGGTGGCTCAGTGGTTAGCACTTCACAGCGCCAGGGACCCGGGTTCAATTCCCACCTCAGGCAACTGTCTGTGTGGAGTTTTCACATTCTCCTTGTGTCTGCGTGGGTTTCCTCCAGGTGCTCCAGTTTCCTCCCACAGTTCAAAGATGTGCAGATTAGGTGAATTGGCCATGCTAAGTTGCCCGTAGTGTTAGGTGAAGGGGTAAATGTAGGGTAATGGGTCTGGTTGGGTTGATCTTCGGAGGGTCAGTGTGGATGTGTTGGGCCGAAGGGCCTGTTTCCATACTGTAGGAAATCTAATCTAAAAAAAAATTTGTTACTGAGATGGTCAGTTACCCTGTCCAGCCATTCAGTTGCAGTGCAGTTACTGTTATACCACAGCATTTATCTGTTTTTGATCCATTTCTACCATAAGTCTCATCATTTTTGTTCCACTTTGTACTGCTGTTAAACAAAAATTTTGGATACTCTCAGCAGCTTTGAACTTTGTTGTGCAAATGTGCCTTGACTCCACAAGATGATCGGATCTTTCTGTAGGTTAGGACACATGTTAACTGAGCCTTTGTAACTTGGTTACACTTTGCCATTCCCAACAATAACTGAAACATAGTACCCCTTCCCCCACCTCAGCCTACACACCCCATCCCACCCTGGGCACACACATGATTTAAATATGATTTGGCAGCAACACATCAGTGCGTTTTCTGGGAGTTTAGTGATACTGCTGTCATTATGAACCCAAAACACCATGTTGTCGTGAAGAGAGATTGTGCTGGAAAACTTGAGGCAGATTACTAGTACCTATAAAACTGAAACAAAATTCTGGTTGCCTTATGCACACAAGTGAATGAACAGATTATCAGTCAAACAGGAGTAGGCTCTGTTAATGAGCAATTAGTTTAAGTTTCATCTGGAATCCAGTCAGGGAAAAGCAAAGCTCCGAAATAAACCGGAGATTAGTGACCTCTTGCCTAGATGCTCTCTCGTTCTCTCTTCCTCCTCATCATCATCTTCAGTCTCTCTCCCTGTCTTATTTTGTAATTTATTTTACTTCAGGATATTGGTGATGTTTTCCACAAAGGATGGGCTCCCATGTGAATCCTGTATGGAGCTGGTGAGAGCTTTTCAAATGCTCAGTTTGGGTCAGTTTTCACCTCATTTATAAAACATCCCGGTGTTGAGAGCCAGTTTCCACAGTTCTGTTTCAGTCCTCACTCAGAGACTGTGTGTATCCCATGTCATACCAGCGGGTTATCTCCTTTAACCAACTTTACCGTGTTGGTGTCCAGAAAGAAGTCAATTGTGGAAGGTACTTTGTGTCTCTGTTTTGCTGCTCCTGACATTTGGAGTTTAGAACCAAGATGCCCCGTTCTGTGTCTGTGATCAGTCTGTCTGCCGTGCAGATTGCTCTGAGTTCAATCTATCATGACCTTGTCTGGAGCCAAACCAACACTTTTTTAATCAAAGCTTGAACGTTTACAGTGAGATAATGGGTGCCTAGACTCTGCAATACCGTCTTGGTCAGGTTTTCATTAACGTGCAGATCCTGATTGAGGTGGAAGGATCGATTTGCTTTAAGTTAATCAGAGGAATGTGTGCTAAGAGGATTGCTACTGGTTGTGGTGGTGGGACTCATTATGCAGATGAGGCCTTTTAAAAAACAAATTGGAGATTAAAATTGTAGTTAACCTTGTAAAAACTCAAATCAGTTCTCACTCCCAAAGTGCTTCATGTTCATCTGATCTCTGAGCACCCAGTGAGCACTGAGTTTAATTTTGTTAGTAAACAGCCTGATTGGCTCAGCACAGACAGTATTAGCTCTGGAGCTGTTATCCATGGCTGCTGAGAGACTTGTAACTATTCAATTATCTCAAATGACAAAAGGAAAAATAAAACAAAACTTGAAAATGCTTCAACTCTCTAACAGCAACTATCTGCCATTCCACCATTTAAAAGTTTCCTGTCAGGGTGAAAGGAAAGGCTGGTAGGTGTAGGGAATGCTGGATGACAAAAGAAATTGAGAGTTTGGTTGAGCATATGTCAGGTATAGACAGGATAGATCGAGTGAATCCTTAAAGAGGATAAAGGCAGTAGGAGTATACTTAAGAGGGAAATCAGGAGGGCAAAAAGGGGACTTGAGATAACTCTATTTGCCAAAGCTAAGGAGAATCCAAAGGGCTTTTACAAATACATTTAAGGACAAAAGGGTAACTAGGGAAAGAATAGGGTCCCTCAAAGATCAGCAAGGCGGCCTTTGTGTGGAGCCACAGGAGATGGGGGAGATACTAAACAAGTATTTTGCATCAGTGTTTACTGTGGAAAAGGATATGGAAGATATAGACTGTAGGGAAATAGATGGTGACATCTTGAAAAATGTCCACATTATAGAGGAGGAAGTGCTGGATGTCTCAATGTATAAAAGTGGATAAATCCCCAGAACCTGATCAGGTGTACCCTAATAATCTGTAGAAAGCTAGGGAAGTGATTGTTGGGCCCCTTGCTGAGATATTTATATCATCGATAGTCACGGGTGAGGTGCAGGAAAACTGGAGGTTGGCTAACGTGGTCCCAATGTTTAAGAAGGGTGGTAAGAACAAGCCAGTGAACTATAGACCAGTGAACCTGACGTCGGTTGTGGGCAAGTTGTTGGTGGGAATCCTGAGGTACAGGATGTACATGTATTTGGAAAGGCCAGGACTGATTAGGGATAGTCAACATGGCTTTGTGAGTGGGAAATCATGTCTCAGAAACTTGATTGGGTTTATTGAAGATAGTAACAAAGAGGATTGATGAGGGTAGAGTGGTGGACATGATCCATACGGACTTCAGTAAGGCATTCGATAAAGTTCCCTACGGGAGACTGGTTAGCAAGGTTAGATCTCAATGGATACAGGGGGAACTAGCCATTTGGATACAGAACTGGCTCAAAGGTAGAAGACAAGGTAGTGGTGGAGGGTTGTTTTACAGACTGGAGGACTGTGACCAGTGGAGTGCCACAAGAATCGGTGCAGGGTCCACCACTTTTCATCATTTACATAAATGATTTGGATGCGAGCGTAAGAGGTATAGTTAGTAAGTTTGCAGATGACACCAAAATTGGAGGTGTAGTGGACAGCGAAGAAGGTTACCTTTGATTACAACAGGATCTTGATCAGATGGGCAAATGGGCTGAGAAGTGGCAGATGGAGTTTAATTCAGATAAATGTGAGGTGCTGCACTTTGGGAAAGCAAATCTTAGCAGGACTTATACACTTAAAGGTAAGATCCTAGGGAGTGTTGCTGAACAAAGAGACCTTGGAGTGCAGGTTCATAGCTCCTTGTAAGTAGAGTCGCAGGTAGACAGGTTAGTGAAGAAGGCATTTGGTATGCTTTCCTTTATTGGTCAGAGTATTGAGTACAGGAGTTGTGAGGTCATGTTGCAGCTGTACAGGCCATTGGTTAGGCCACTTTTGGAATACTGTGTGCAATTCTGGTCTCCTTCCTATTGGAAAGATGTTGTGAAACTTGAAAGGGTTCAGAAAAGATTCACAAGGATGTTGCCAGGGTTGGAGGATTTGAGCTACAGGGAGAGGCTGAACAGGCTGGCGCTGTTTTCCCTGGAGTGTAGGAGGCTGAGGGGTGACCTTATAGAGATTTATAAAATCATGCGGGGCATGGATAAGGTAAGTAGACAAGGTCTTTCCCTGGGTTTAGATTAGAGTGTGCTGGAAAAGCACAGCAGGTCAGGCAGCATCCAAGGAGCAGGAAAATCAATGTTTTGGGCAAATGTCCTTCTCTATTCCTGATGAAGGGCTTTTGCCTAAAACATCAATTTTCTTGCTCCTCGCATGCTGCCTGACCTGCTATGCTTTTCCAACACCACTCTAATATTAACTCTGGTTTCCAGCATCTGCAGTCCTCACTTTTGCCTAAGGTCTTTCCCTGGGGCATAGGTTTAGGGTGAGAAGGGTAAGATGTGAAAGAGACCTAAGGGTCAACTTTTTCACACAGAGGGTGGTATGTGTATGGAATGAGCTGCCAGAGGATGTGGTGGAGGCTGGTACAATTGCAACATTTAAGAGGCATCTGGATGGGTATATGAATAGGAAGGGTTTAGAGGGATATGGGCCGGGTGCTGGCAGGTGGGACTAGATTGGGTTGGGATATCTGGTCGGTATGGACGAGTTGGACTGAATGGTCTGTTTCTGTGCTGTACATCTCTATGATTCTGACTCTGTTGACGACTGTTTATCCTGAGAGTTTTAACTCTCACTTCAATGGTCAATAAAACAAATCTGACTTAGTCACATTGCCAGAGTAGAAATTGTCTGATGTATTTCTTTGTTTAGGTTACTGTCTCCTGTCCAAGGTATATTTTTATTTGACTTTGAAATCCCTGTGTTATCAGAAGTTATGAATCTTGCTCCTGCTTTAAGAAACCGCCAATTGATGGGGAAAGAAATTCAGCCTCGGTTTCTGACTGTTGTGTGCTCAGAACTGGGTCATCAGCCGTTTTCATTCATCAGTGGAATGGCAAGGGATTGAATCCAGTCATTGGTTGAAATGTAAGCATCAAATCTTAGTGCAGACTGAGGCCATTCAGCCCACTGTCTTTGTAGCTTTGAGAGCCAAACATTTGATCCCAGCCACCACTTGCTCTTCCAAAGCCTCTCAATGTACATAGATTCTTGTGGTGTCAGTGATGTTGGATGGGATGTTTTGTAAGGAGCAGTCATCTTTATTATAACTGCGTAGAAGAGAGCTGCTTTTTTCAAACCTTTGGGCATCGCAGATGAAGCCAATGTTTATTGCCTGTCTCAAATTGCCCTTCATCTGAGTAACTTGCTCGTCATTTTCGAGTGATGGATCTGGAGTCACACCTTGGTCAGACATGATAGGGTTGACAGATTTCCTTCTCTATAATAATATTACAAAATAAGGGGCAGGAGTGGGCCATTCAGCCCCTCGCCAGCCTTGCCATTCAACAAGATCATGGTTGATCTGCCTCAGACTTTAACTCTCTCATACCAGTTCTTGAGACAATTTTTTAAAAATCTACCTCCCTCCTCTTGCAGTGATCTAGTCTCCATCTCTCCCAGGGGAAGAAAATTCCAGACATTCACTCTCCTCTGGGAAAAGTAATTCCTTTGCATCTCCATTTTTAACGAGTCTCCTCCTATTCTGTTTTTATGGGATGTTGGCCCCAGTACTGGGAAGGAGGGAGCTGTTTCAAGGGCACCAACTCCACTTGAATCATACTGGGACCAGAGTCCTCATGAATTGCATAACTAGAGCTGGGGATATGGCTTTAAAATAAATGAATTAGATGCCTTGGTAGGATTTGAACTTGGCTCCCTAGATCATTAACCAGGGCCTCTAGTTTATTGATCTGTGATATTACCAATACATTACCACTTCAATCTTCTTTAACTGCAGCGTATGGTTAGTTTGTTTTACTGTAGTTGCTCTCAATGCGGAAGTATTGAAGTGACGGCTGAAGGGGGTGGATGTGAAATTGGTACAAGTTTGTGGGTAGTGTGTGTGTGTGTCAAGTCTTGTTCTTATCTGATTCACTGATCTCCAGGGAGGGCCATGTTACCTCATTTTCACAACAGAATTGCTTGTTTTGGATTGGTTTCTTAAAATGGCTTCATGACCTAATATCAAAATAAATGTTGTTCGGGTATCATTGTTGAGTATTGCAGGCACCTATCTGTTTCATGATGGACACAGCATGTTGTAATGTGTAGGGTTTTATATGCAGAATCTTAATGTTCGGAAATTAGCTCTGTCGAGGCTTGATATGAATTCATTGTTGTTGCTTTAAATCCCCAGTTTCGTTCTGTGATTTGAGCATTCGGTAAAGTTCATAATGTGGATTATCGGCAGTGAGGCCTGTGTGGCAAATTTCCACTAGCAGGGGTGAGAAGGTCCATCAAAGCTTGGCCCATACATTTGTTCAGATTTGCCTTTTCCCCGAGGCAGCCGTGTTAACCCTGAGAAAAATAAGGCAAAGGCTAAAAAGGGAAAAGAAACTGGGCAATCCTTCTTGGAGCCTCCTGTTTGTAAACCTGTTCAGGAGCTCAAATGGCCCTGCTTTTGTTTGCAGTCAATCAGATCCCTTTTTTCTGAGTGTCAGTGCCTCTGTTACCTCCAAATTTGGTTTTTCCTATGCTTTCCCACTTAAACATCAGATGAATCAAAGTTCTGCCTGTGGAATCCTGTTCCCATGTCACCCCCAATATGGGGCTAACCCTCATTAAAGCAACATACTATGGACTGTGCTGGAGCAGTCTACCTTTACACCAGTCAAGACACGCCTTTACGAAAAACAATTCTCTTCCTTGTGTTCAAATCCCTTGATTATTTTTGCCCATCTGCTATCTTCCAGCTCCAAAACCCTCCAACAGTTTCATTCTGCTCTCATTTTGAGGCCAGTGCTGTAAATGTCTCGCACTCCATTACTGGCTGCAGTCCAGTCAGCTGTCTGAGCCATGTAAGTTCTGCAGTTCTCCCCCTCACCCTCGAACTTCACAAGTCACTTCTTAAAGCTTAACTATAGATCAGGTTTTTAGTTAAGATTAGAGTGGTGCTGGGAAAGCACAGCAGGTCTGGCAGCATCTGAGGAGCAGGAGAATCGACGTTTTGGGAATCCTGAAGGGCTCCTGCCCGAAACGTCGATGTTCCTGCTCCTCGGAAGCTGCCTGACCTGCTGTGCTTTTCCAGCACCACTCTAATCTTGATGCTGATCTCCAGCATCTGCAGTCCTCACTTTCACCAGATTTTTCAACCTTTGCCCTTGTATTTCCTTGAGTGACTTGGTGTTGAACTTTGTGGAACACACCTTTGAAACACTGTGGGGCTGTTTATAGTATGATAAAGGTGTTACAACATTGTAACCACAGTGTTTGATGATGTTTGAGGTGTTATATAAAACCAGTGTCTCGACGTGTTTCACAGGGCTGATGACTCAGATTCACAGAAATGAAGGTGGCAGATTAAGATAAAACCATGTTTGAAATGGAGCTGTGCATCTTCAATTTCAAATGTTACACTGCCTGGCCTCTGTCTTGAAGTGAAATCAGTCTCTCTCGAAAATTTCATTCAAGCCTTGTAGCACTGGGCAAGCTTGAAAACTGCTTCTGATTTTGTGGCTTGCTAAGTGAGCACACCGTTCACCTTCAGTGTGGTCAATTTCAGACCAGACATCACATCATGGGCGTTTGTTTGAGGAGATTGTATTCGTGTAAACCATCGCTGCATTGAGGTATCTCTCATCACCACTGCAAGCTCCCGTGGTGGAGTGAAGAAATGGGTTAGATCACCAAATAAAGATTTCCTAGTTAGAGCATAGACACCATGTGAAATCAAATTGTTAACTTTGGGGTATGGAGTATTTGCAATCTTGTCAATTGTAAGACAGGTCTTACGGAAATATATTGCCTACTTGTTCAAATTTTGGAAATTATAGAGAAGAGAAATGAATTGTGATGGTGTAATGTTGAAGAGGAAGGAGACGTGAAGGTGAAGCAAGCACTAAGATACAGAATATCCTTTGGCAGAGTGTTTGACCACCCATCTCTACTATCCCTATTGTACTCTGTTTAGAGAATCAACACACCAATGAAACAAAGTTAACCATGAAAGCCCTTTAATGGGACACTGAACAAAAATGACATTGTGAAGGAAAGCCTCAAATTAAAATCAAAATATGATTTTGTTGGGGGTGGGTGATTGATATACTTTGGTAGCCAGTAGTTTGTGCCTAGTTACCCCCTGAGAAAGTGGGGTGAGCTGCCTTCTTTAAACCACAGCAGTCTGGAGTAGGTTGGCCCACAATGCACTTGGGGATGGAATTCCAGGATTCTGACCCAGTGACAGTGAAGGAATGGCGATATATTTCCAAGTCAGGGTGGTGAGTGGCTGGGAGGGGAACTTGCAGGGGGTGCCCTTGTCTTCTAAATGGAAGTGGCCATGGGAGTTTGGAAGGTGCTGTCTGAGGATCTGTGAATTTCCGCACTGCATCCTGTAGATGGTACACACTGCTGCTACTGACTACACTTCATTGCTTTGAGTTGTGTCGAATGCATTATCACTGCAAATCGCTTTGTTTTCAGTTGTCATATCTACAATAAGTTGCTGACATGATTAATTATTGGAAAAAGTGAGGACTGCAGATGCAAGAGATCAGAGTCGAGAATGTGGTGCTGGAAAAGCACAGCAGGTCAGGACCAATCAATTGTACAATGAGTGCAAACCTGAGAATCCAGCTGCCTCCCAGGGTTGAACAGGTCAAATGTTTCCAGTTTGGTTTACCTTGGTCTTGCATAAAAATTGTCGATAACAAGCCAGAAACGTTAAGCTGAGCTGTGCCCACTCAAAATGTTGTCACGTTTCTTCATCCTGGTTACTAGCTGTCCTAATTGTAGGGACTAAAAACAATTTTTAAGAACTGCATGTTTGGAATAAAACTTTGTAAGATGGAGTAGCACGCTGAGATCTCCAGCTGTAATGCTGGATAGTTGCATTAATAACTTCTTCAGTTTGTACATCAGCTGAGGTGAAAAATAATGCCTCAAGTAAGTATATAGTTAGGCCGAGTTACCTGAAGAAAATCCATTTGCACAATATATAGTTCATAGATTCTAAACCCACATAAATATTTCATTAACTCTCAAGGGATCCTTTAGATTGGTCAATAAATCCAGCAGCTTGCATTTATAGAGCACCTTTTACTCTGGTTGAACCATCTTTTCACAGGCATGTGATCATACAAAGATATTTTCTGATCAGCCTGTTTGGAGATGTTAGTATACACCCCTGGAGCAAGTGGGAGCTGAACTCTGCTCTCCTCATTCAGAGATATGGACACCATCACTGAGCCCCAAAAGCCTTAAAGTCATGAACTGTTGACATTGAGTTACTTAAGGCAATATTTGGGAAAGTGGCAGGTTGTTGCTATGAGGGGTCTGAGAAAGCGAGAGAGAAGCTGGAGGTTTAAGGAGGAAATCCCAGAGCCTTGTAATATTCTTGCTAGAATATTAATAGAGAGATGCAGTTGACTAGGGTTCAAATCCTGCCATGGCAGCTGGTGGAATTTGAATTCCAATTATATAAAAAAAAATTAATCTAAATTAATGGTGGCTATGAAACCATTGTCAATTGTGAGTAAAAGCCCATCTGGTTCACCATCCTTTGGGAAGGAACAGGCCAGCAAGTGATTCCAGACCCACAGCAATGTGGGTGACTTGGAACAATGAGGGGTGGCAGAGCCAGAGACACCCACGTTCTGTGAATAAATAAGCAAGAGGCCTCAGGCAACTGATGACGCGGTTTCCAGTAGAAGAATAATCCAAGCTGGGGACTCCTGAGGCAGAAATTGAGGAACATGTGGGGTGAGGCTGTGGAGGAATTTGAAAATGGGGATGAGAATTTTGAAATCAAGATAACATTGTTCTTGGAGCCAGAATAGGTTTTCCACGGGTGGTGAGAGACTGAGTCTTGGTTTGAATTAAGATGACTCAGAGTTTTGGATGATTGAACTCCCTTTGGGAAAATCAGACGACATCAACTTTTTGACAAAGATTAAAAGCAAATAAAATCATAGAACATGGAAAAAAAAATCCCTTCAATCCAACAGTCCACATGGACCATGCTCCCAAACTAAACTAGTCCCACTTGCCTGCAATTGGCCTATATCCCTCCAAACCTTTCCTACTCATGAACCTATCCAAATGTCTTTGAAGCATTGTAACTGGACCTGTGTCCACCACTTTCCCTTGTAGTTCATTTCACACATGAACCATTGTCCCTCATATCCTTTTTATGTCTTTGTCCCCTCACCTTAAAAATATGCCCTGAGTTTTGAACTCTATATCAAGAAAACTATCTTTGCCCTTCACCTTATCTGGGCACTTAATTTTATAAACCTCAAAAAAGGTCACCCCTCAGCCTCCTACATCCCATAATAAAATAATTCCAGCCTATCCAGTCTGTTTTTATATGTCAAACCCTCCATTCCCAGCAATATCCCAGTAAATTTTTTCTGCACCCTCCAGTTTCATAATATCCTTCTGATTACAGTGCAACTAGAGCTGTACACAGTACATAGAAGAGTTTGCCTCCTCGATGTTCTGTACAGCCTCAATGTGATGTCCCACTTCCTATAGTCAAAGGTGTATGCAATCTTAACCACCCTGTCTACCTGTGATGCAAATTTCAAAGAATTTTGTAACTGAACTCCTTGGTGTCTCTCTTTTACAACACTGCCCAGGGCCCTACCATCAGTTGTAGGAGTCCTGCCCTGATTTGCCTTTCCAAAACACAGCACCTTCCATTTATCCAAATTAAACTCCATCTGACAATCCTTAGCTCATTGGCCCAATTGACCAAGGTCACTTTGTAACCTTAGATAACCTTCTTCACTGATCACCAATTTTGGTGTCATCTGCTAAATTTACCAAAAGTGCTTATGTTCTCATCCAAATCATTTTGATAAATGATGAACAAAAGTGGACCCAGTACTGATCCCTGTGGAACACCGCTGGTCACAGACCTGCAGTCCAAGAAACAACCTTCCTCCACCACCCTCTGTCTCTTACCATCAAGCCAATTTTGCATCCATTGTTAAGCTCATCCTGAATCCCATGTGATCTAACTTGACTCATTGATTTACAATGCAGAACCTTGTCGAAGACTTTACCAAAGTCTAAGTAAACAATGTCTACCATTCTGCCATCTTCTTGGTTACTTGCTCAAAAGACTCAATCATGTTTGAGAGCAATGATTTCCCACACACAAACCCATGCTGACTATCCCTAATCATTCCTCGCCTCTCCAAATGCATATAAATCCAATCTTTCAGAATCACCTCCAACAACTTACCCACCACTGATGTCAGACTCACAGGTCTGTAGTTTCCAGGCTTCTCCTTACAGCCTTTTTTAGTCACCTCCAATCCTCTGGCATTTCACCCGTGTTTATAGATGATCTTTGCTTGGGCCCTGCAATTTCTCCCTAACTTCCCACAATGTCCTGGAGATTTAACTATCTTTATTTTTTTCCCAAGATATCCAGCACTTCATCTTCTATTATGTGAGCTTTTTTCAAAACATAAATATTTATTTCTCTGAATTCTTGAGCCACAAAGTCTTTCCCCACAGTAAAAACTGACAAAATATTTGCTTAATATCTCTCCCATCTCCTGAGGTTCAACACACTGACCTTGTTGATCTTTAAGGGGTTCTACTATCTCTCCAGTTGCCGCCTTGCTCTTAATTTACTTGAAGAATCTCACTCACTCTCTCTAGTATCCTTACATACAGATATGGAAGGACACCACTTTGACTGGGACAACACATCCATCCTAGGACAAGCCAAACAGACACGCACAAGAATTCCTAGAAGCATGGCATTCCAACCGGAACTCTATCAACAAACACATCAAGTTAGACCCCATCTTTCAAACCCTGAGAAAAGGAACAGGAAGTGAATTCACAGGAAATAACATCACCACAGGAAATGACAACCCAAAGAAACCCAAACATATAAATAGAAAGCAGGAATTTTCAGCTTGCTTCACCTGAGGCCCACTGAAGATGTTACCTAGTAAGGTAACGAAATGTCTGGAAATGAACCTTCCAGCTCAGTGAGCAAATCTACATCCAAAACCTCAACCTGAGCTACAAATCTTGTTAAAATTTGCTTTTTGGATTATCTTTAACCTTACCTGCCATGGCTATCTCCTATCCATTCTTTGCCGCCTTGAATTCCCTTTTAAAAATGACCGTATACTCTTTATACTCTTCAATAAATTCATTTGATCCCAGTTGTTTATATTTAATATGATCCTTTTTTTATTCTCAACGAGAACCTCAGTATCTTTCTTCATCCACTGTTCCTTCATCTTATCAGTATAGTTTTCACTCTAACAGGAACATAATGCCTCTGAACTCTCATCATCATGCTTGTGAAAGCCTCCCACTTGTCAGTTGTCCCTTTATCTGTGAACAGTCTACTCCAATCAATGTTGAAAATTCTTGATTCATACCCCTATATTTTGCCTTACTCCAATTAATAACTTCAACTTTAATGTGAGACTTATCCTTTTCCATAACACTTTTAAAACAAATAGAGTTATGATCACTAGCTCAAAGTATTCTCCCAGTAACACCTCAGTCAGTTGCCCTGCCTCATTTCCCAAGAGAAGGTCAGATTTTGCTCCTTTTCTAGTAGGAGTATTTACAAGTTGTTGATAAATTTTCTTGAACACATTTAACAAATTCTTTACCATCAAAACCTTTAACACTATGGCAGTTCCAGTCAGTATTTGGAAAATTAAAATCCCCTACTCTTCCAACAGTATTATTCCTAATTTTATTTGAGATTTCTTGACATATTTGCTTCTCAGTTTCCCTCTGGGCGGCCTGCAGTACAATCCCATCAAGGGAAATATAGGTTGATCTTAATTCTTGACCTTTAAAAGAAAAGTTGAAATATTTTCAGAGCAATTGTTTTTCAAGTTTGTGCCTGTTAACTAACCTCTGCTCTTTGGTCCTCATTTCTGACTCATTGGCAGAAGCCCAAAGCACGCAATCTGTCTCGCAAATTGACCCCAGCTGGGGAAGGAGTAATGGTCTGAAGCCAAATCTTTATGCAGTGCCTTTGGAGGAGTAGAGCTTGTTGGCTGTCTGATTAAACATGATATCTTTTCATGTTATTCCTTGTTATAAACTGTCACTAACATTCATTCCACCAGTGCTTAGCTAACTGCTCAATAGTTAACCAGGGAGCTGTTGAATCTTATTAGGAAAGTTGCAATATTCACAACCTCCAGGGGAACGTTATTCCTGTTTTCAGAAAATTCTTTAGAAGATTTCTGCTCAGCATTTATCGTTTATTTATCAGGCTTTCAGATTAGTGTCGACCTATTATCTTCTTTGAATATGATTTCCTTTTTAAGTATCGCAGACAGTCTGTGATCCTGTGACCATTCCATTGGCATTAGTGCTGCAGTTATAAGCTTGTGAATTAAATGACCTGTATTAAAAGAACACTACTCAACTGGTTCATTTGTTTTTAGTGGAACATTCCAGGGTCAGCACTGAGGGAGCGCCGCCCTGTCGGAAGGTTGGCGCTGAGGGAGTGTCAGAGGGTCAGTGCTGAGGGAGCGCTTCTCCAGTTGATTTGCTGACTTTTATCAGCAACGTTGTAATTTGGGGCTGAGAACACATTTGGATGGATGTAAAATTCTTGTGGCCTCTATCTCGATAGGAGCTGGAGACCTAATCCCTGGTGTCATGTGCATCAATAATATCTGAATGTTTTTGCATTGTTGTTTGTGGGATCGTGCTGTGCAGACAGACTGCTGTAGTTTTGACATTGCAGCAGTCATAACACTGGCTACAAAACACTGAGTAATAACATGACCTTGAAAGTTGTTGTTAATATGAAAGTCCCTTTGTGTTGATTCTTTTTCCTCAGTTCCTTCATTCTCCACCCCCTCTTTCTTGCACACTTTTTTTTTCTCCCTTCCTCTCTATATGGCTACAGTAGCTTGGGTCATGCAGTCTCATTGGAAACTCCAGGGTTTTGAATCTTAGCCAGAGTTAAGCTTGCTCGGTGTGTTGATGAGCTGGGATAAAAGCCAGGACCATAGTTGACATCTTGTGATTGGAAGAATGCCAGTCCTCACTCATCGTAATGAGAGCATATTGCTAATGGATCCCTTGTCCAAATGCCTCTTTGCTGGCTTGAGCATCTGAAATGTTGCTTCTGCAGCATTTCCCTGTCCTCATACCCATATCCTATTACATTCTTCATTTGCAAAAATTGTATCAGGGTTTCCTCGTTCTGATAAACCTACATAGAAATATGGATTTGGAATTCTCAGTCTTGTAATAATGCTTGCCAAATTCACACCACCTAACCATTCAACACATGCTGCAGTAATCTCTCAGTCCTCTTCCAAAAACTTGCTTTGTTTGGTCAAGGTGTAGTTTAAACCATTGTTTTTCTTCATAACTACAGGCTCTGTCCCTTAGCGGTTTAATCCATGACACACAGTCCATTTCGATTGTTGTAATATCCTCACAGTTGGCATGTTACATAGTGAAGTCAGAAATAACATATTCAGATGAAGAGAATGGTTCCAACATGGAATTCCCAACCAGCACAGCGTCCCACTGATTACTGGATGCAGGTATTCCATTCAGATCTGAACAATTTGGTTGTTTTGTTGGATGTTGCAGGGTGTTCCTAAATGCACGGATATGAAGTTGCTAGTGGATGAAATAGACAGCCTCTGTATTGTAATGTACCGATGTACAGTACAAAAGTAAAGCCAAAATCTCATTGATTTTTATATAATTAAGAATATTCATTCATCTATATTCATTATTGAAGACACCAAAGCTCTCAAGAGTTTTGACTAGGGATATATAACTTTTTTTAAAGGGCAAATTTTTAATAAATTCAGTCATGGGGCAGGGGCTTCACTGGCTAGGCCAGCATTTGTCTGACCTTAGTTGCCCTGGAGAAAGTCGTGGTGGTGAGCTGCTGTCTGCAATTGCTGTATCAGAATGCCTTGGATTTTGAATATATCAGTGGTCAAATACCTCCGTATGAGACAACATACTCTGGCCCTGCACCTGATGTGGGAGAGAATTATGACACATTGGACTAAATAGTGAGAGGGTGGTAATGAATACTGAAGAGTTCAGCAAAATTGCACGTCAAACCAAAAATGCTGTTTGGGAGGAATTCCAGGAATTTGACCCAGTGACACTGAAGAAGCAGCGATATATTTCCAAGTCAGAATGTCAAGTGTGTTAGAATCATGGAACCCTAAAGTATGGAAAGAGAGAATTCCCAGAAAACACTTCTGGGACACCCAGACCAACCAACCCAACTGCCCCGTGGCTGAACACTCCACCTCTGCCAAGGACATGCAGGTCCTTGGCCTCCTCCATCGCCAGACCATGGCAACACGACGCCTGGAGGAAGAGTGCCTCATCTTCTGCCTAGGAACCCTCCAACCACAAGGGATGAATGCAGATTTCTTCAGCTTCCTCATTTCCCCTCCCCCCACCTTTTCTCAGTCCCTACTCTCGGACTCAGCACCGCCTTCTTGACCTGCAATCTTCTTCTCGACCTCTCCGCCCCACCCCCTCTCGGCCTATCACCCTCACCTTAACCTCCTTCCACCTATCGCATTCCCAACACCCCTCCCCCAAGTCCCTCCTCCCTATCTTTTATCTTAGCCTGCTTGGCACACCCTCCTCATTCCTGAAGAAGGGCTTATGCCCGAAACGTCGATTTTACTGCTCCATGGATGCTGCCTGACCTGCGCTTTTCCAGCAACATAGTTTTCAGCTCTGATCTCCAGCATCTGCAGTCCTCACTTTCTCCAAAGAGAGAATTTGGCCTATCGAGTCCCTATACCGACCATCCGAACAGCTTCACACCCAACCCCATGTGCCCTACCCAACCCCATGTGCCCTACCCCACCCCAAAACCCCACATTTCCCATGGCTAATCCACCTAACCTGCACATCCCTGGACAAAGTGGACAATTTAGAATCATAGAAACCCCACAGTGTGGAAACAGGCCATTTGGCTCAAGTCCACACTGACCCTCAAGAATAACCCACCCAGACCCATTCCCCAAACAGTTGCTCTCAATTTACACCTTACTAATGCACTGACCCTACACATCCCTGAACACCATGGGCAATTTAGTATGGCCAATTCATCTAATCTATACATTTTTGGAATGTGGGAGGAAACAGGAGCACCCAGAAGAAACCCACGCAGACACTGAGAGAATGTGCAAACTTCACTTAGAGGATGGAATCAAACGTGGCCCTGGTGCTGTGAGATTGCAGTGCTAACCACTGAGCCGTGTCCACATGGAGGGGAACTTGCAAGTGACGGTGTTCCATGTTTCTGCTGTCCTTGTCCTTTCAATGGAAGCAATCTTAGATTTAGAAGGTGCTGTCCAAGTATCTTTGAATTTCTGCAGTGCACCTATTGAGCATCAGTGGTGGAGGAGTGGATATTTGTGGATGTGGCGCCAATCAAGCGGACTGCTTTGTCCTGGATGATGATGAGCTTCCTGAGTGGTCTTGGAGCTGCCTCCATCTAGGCAAATGGACAATATTCTATCACACTCCTAAGTTGTGCCCTGAAGATGGTGGACAGGCTTTGGGAAGTCAAGAGGTGAGTTAGTCGGTGCAGTATTCCTAACCTCTGACCTGTTCTTTTAGCCACAATGTTTCTGTGGTGAGTCCACTAAAGTTTCTGGTCGATGGTAACGTTGATAGTGGGGGATTTAGTGTTGGTCATGCAAATTATTGGCAACAGAAACAGGGAAGAAACGAGATGAAGCAAAATCTCTTCACCTCATGTTATTTGGATCCAAAATCTGAAAGTGTGATGGAAGTGTGTGTACTTTGAAAACACTAAGTTTGAAAGAACAAATGGGTAAGACCATGAAGAATAAGCACCTAAAAGGCCACACCGGGAAAACATGAGGTGGAATTTGTATGCAATTCTGGCAAAGGACTGACACAAATGTGACTGAGCAATAACGACCTAATGCGCTGTCAGATTCTGATCTGAAATGTCTGTGCAATGGCTTTGCAAGTTAAAACTGAAATAACTGCAGATGCTGTAATTCAGAAGCAAAAACAAGTTGCTGGAAAAACTCAGCAGGTCTGGCAGCATCTGTGGAGAAAAATCTGTGTTAATGTTTCAGGTCCAGTGAACCTTCCTCAGAACCAATGGTAGCTGGGAAAATGTGGGTCCATATGTAGACGATAGGATAGGAGTAAGGAGTAAACCATAGCTGGGGATAGAGCCCAAAGAGAGAGAAGAGCAGTTGGACAGACAAAAGGCCTGCCTGTGTATTTCTGGTTCTGCCTCTGGCAACTGAATGTCACTCACCCCTATTTTGAGGATATTGACTGTCATGTTGCAAAAGCACGAAAATGTTAAATCTGTTGGAGGCCTAAATATTGAATACTTTTTGATAACTGTTCAGAGTGAATGAAAACGTTGGCAGTATTACAGTTGACATGTGGTTGGAACAGCTTACAATATGCTAATGAAGAATCTGTTCTACAATTTCCTTCGGCAATATTTATTTGATATACTTGGTAATCATTTCTTGTCCAACCAGTGTACTCTTATCTTTTCATAATTAATTTTATTTACAAACCCACCAATGAGTAGTTAGAAATGAGCTTGAGCTGTTCCAATGAATTTGTCATTTTAATTTCCAAAGTGGTTGACAAAACCATTTACTAGGTAGTTAACAAATTGCTTTATTGTATGATGCTGTGCAATGAAACATGCTGACACCACGTTAACGGGCATGGGTAAATAAGCAGCAGCCTATCTGTTTGGCTTCAGGATCAATTATTTTATATATGCATCCAATTTCTGAGAGTGATTGGAGTGTTAAACTCAGTGTTGCAAGGAATAATTGAGATGAACAGATACAATTAGGGGCTGCATGGAGGAGAAAGGCAAACAAAGATGTGAATAGGATTACGTGAAGTGTTTTCACCAGTATGGGGCTGTTGGGCTGAATGGCCTGTTTCAGACCTGAACATTCTATGCATCATTTAACACTCTAATCTATCAGGTTTGCATTTGCTTTTAGCATTTGATATCTCATGCATATCTTGGTTCAGTGTTGGCAGTCCATATGTTATGATGGAGTAGGAGTGGATTGCATTTAATCAGTTGAATTAGAGACCGTTCTGATGGAGTTGGGTCTGGAGAGCATTTTTCAAGAGGAACAGAGAGTGATGTGCAGTTGCCAAATTGAAACTGGACTTAGTAAAGGACTTAAGGTGCTGAGTCAGATGCTTTTGACTGACTCACTGTGAGCTTGTGTAATAGAGTGTGGGATGTGAGTGTGACCATCAGTGAATTTTATACATCACCCTCCTCCCACTGTGCAGTCATCGTGGTAATGCTGGAACCAGAGATGAGCCAGCTGAACATTTCAATCTAGGCACTCTTCACAGCAAGATTAATTTTAACTAAAAGGTCCTTGACAGCCTGTTTAAACCTGTTGGATTAGGGAACATTTCATGGGGAGGTTGTTATCAGAATTATCAGGACAATGTGTTTGTAACTGCCTATGTTTGAAGATGAAACTGAACAACAAGGGACACAGACGAGGTTTATAGATTTTCTCATCAACCTTTTCAGGGATGTTATTTCACACATCTGGAGCAAGTAGGGCTTGAACTCAGTTCTTCTGGTCCAGAGGCAGGGATGTTACCTCTGTACCACAAGAACCCTTAGGACAAGGTTAATATTGCCTCAAGTGTAACAAGGTGATCCAGTTGAGATGTTTGAGAAGATTGAGAGAGTTGATGAGGTCAGGAGAGAGAAACTCTTTCCTCTGGGGCAAATCCAGAGCAAGAGGCAGAAGCATTCCAGGCGGGCTCTCCGTTGGTGAGGTCAGGGAACATTTCTTCATAAAATGTGGAAACCCTGATCTCTCTTCCAAGTCCAAAAGCTTGGCCCAGCACATTGCTTTTAGGCAGGGTGAGTGACGTAGGGATTTCAGGAGGAGATTCCAGAACCTTGGAAGTAGATAGATAAAGGTACAGTCAGCAATGAAGAGCAGTGAAAAATCAGACACCGAGCGGGCAGAATTGAAGGGGCGAAGAGGGGGGTAGGGATGGCGGCGTTTGCAGAATCAGGGTGAAAATACTGTAGCTGAAGGCGTGTTCTGTCTGAGCTCTGCTACCTCACTTGATGCTGGCGAAGAGAATGCTATAAATCCTCAGAGTTCTGTCCAGTCTTTGATCAACTTGCTTCTGAACTTGATGCTAAAATGTCTCACCAACTTTCGATTATATAGTATTCCAAAAGGGCAATGTGCTGAAACTAAGTTCCTGTTGACACTAACTTTCGCATTCACTAGGATTTACAGCTACAGAATCAGAGAGTTAATTGGCATCAAAATCCATGTTTCTGCAGCTTTGAATGGTTGTCTTGCCAGCTGTTGAGGGTAGTGCAACACTTAAATGGATGATGTGCGACTAAGGACTTGCTTGAAGTAGCTTGAGGCATGCGGCTTCATCTGAAAATGATGAACAGCCCTGGACCGAAGTACCTGAAGAAGGGTTTCACCCGAAACATTGATTTCTCCACCACGTGATGCTGCCTGGCTTGTTGTGTTCTTCCAGTCTCCTGCCTGTCTATCTTGGACTGAAATATAGCAAACTTTGTTTGAATGGGCACTCAATAAACCGGCCTGGTTTGCCATTGGAGAGAAAACCCAGATGATTGGAATCTGAGCATTGAGGTGTTGAAGGAAGGGATGACTGGATGGAGGGGGATGGAGACTTCTTTTTTGTAGAGAAAGATGAGGATTTTCCAGAAGCCTTTTTAGGGCAGTGCAAGTTAGAGACATAAATTCAACAACAACTACTTGCATTTCTGTAGTGCCTTTAACATAGACATTTTAAGGTGCATCATAGGAGTGATTGCTTATTTAACACTGAGCAGCTGGGGTTTTGGATCAGGTGAGGTAGGTTTAAGTTTCTTGGCAAGGGAGGGAGGAAGGAAGAGATAGAGAGAGACAGGACAGGTGGAAAGCTTTTGGACAAGGTAAGATGTCGGGAAATTGAAGCCCAAGCAAACTCCAAAGATCTCAATTAGAAAAACAACTGTGAAAGCTGACGGCATCAGAGATTAAAGCTCATCTCAGTTCAATTTGGTGGGGCTTGTGGGTGAATTGAAACTGTTTAGTGATTTACATTTGAGTAAACAAAATAGAAAACACCTTCTGGAATTAAGTGGGTGGGTGCATTTTGAGTGAAGATGGATTTCACAGATCAGGAATCGGACATGTGGCCCAACTAGTCCGTGCAAGTGTTTCTGCTCAGTCTGTGTTGCTGATTGAATTGCATGAAAGTTATGACAATAAACTGTAAATTTAAGGCCATTTTAAGTGAGCATTGTAAATCTAAAGCATGTATTGATTGAGTTTTCCAGAGATCTGGATAAACAACTTCTTCATGTGAAAAGGGGGAGAGGATGTTTATTTAAACCGGAACATATTGCTCCGCAACTCTGAGTGGTAGCCTGCTCTGTACAAAAGTGGAACAGGATAAATTGTTGCACCATCTGTGTAATCTATCTTTATTTCTGTAAAGCAGATGTCTGTCTTATGGTGCTATTAAGAGGATTGTTCTCTAACTAAAGGTTACACTAAAATCAATATCTGCATTGTCAGGATTTGAGTGAGTTGTCTGTGGGCGAGTGTCCAGTTGAATCTGCACAGGCCCTGAAGCTGCATGAGCTGGAAGCCACAGCAGAGCAGCATTCGGTGATGTAGTCAGTAGCTGGCACCACAACACATTTGGACATTTGGAAAAAGTTCCCATGCATGTAATTGGGTGGCTCAGCACAGCGAGTGGAGATGATGTCTGTTTGACTTTGAGAGACTCCCTGGCAGCCCAGTTCTGCTCCTTTGCCAGTAGCTGTCAGTCACAATAGTGGTAGGTTTCTGTTGTGGTATTGTAATTGACTGAATAACAGACACTGGGGCTTTCTTGATATTGAAGCCCAGGGATCAGTCTTTCTGTGTCACTGGGTCAGGTTCTTCCTCGCTCGGTCAGTTACCAGCCCATCACAAAATTCATTCAACATGCAGCTTTCGCTGTTCTAGCTGTAAGATCTTGGATTGCCCCTCTCAATCTTCCTTTCTCTCTCTCTCTCTCTCTCTCTCTCTCTCTCTCTCTCTCTCTCTCTATCTCTGGACCTTTTAGCTCAGAGATAGGGACACTACCTCAACGCTAGCAGCGCGTTCTTTCGGATTTCCTACTGGCCAGTAGCATACAGCCAGCTGTCGCTAATGATGGAGTTTGATTTTTGATTGTAATCAACCTGACTTTTGAGTCTTTGAGAATTGGATTGCAGTCAACCAGTTGTTTTTCAAGATAATCATAAAGACTAGTATTTGGATACTCCAGCTTTCCAGGAAGTTGAAATGACAAATGTATTTAAGAGCAGAGATTTATGACTTGCAGGGTATTGTCTTTACTGAGTCCTGGGTCTGGAAAACAATTCGCGTTCTGGATGGGTTGCTAAGCAACCACTAGATCAGAACACCTTGTGTCTTTTCAAAGTCAGCTTTTCTAGGCAATTGAGGTAATAAACCCCAATCCTTGCTTCCTTAAGAGCTTTGTATGGCTTACAGCACACATTAAACCGTTAACCTGAGAAAACCCTGTTTAACCTATTCCACATCTTTTAATTGTTTCACAGAGTCTTTAAAATGTATTTCCAGCACTAGTGATCTCTCTCTCTCTCTCTCTCTCTCTCTCTCTGGGGAAATGAGAAATTTAAGGTTCTGTTGGGGGCTGGGAGAAAACTGATGAGATAGTAGACTTAATGAGTGAACGACTCATTTACTTAGATTTGTTATGATGCCGTTACCCTGTGTCTCATCAATGTATAGTCGATTGCCTTTTATAGAGCATGAAAGGAGGATGGATTCTGAGAGCTGCTGTTTCTCAGATGCTGGTCAGTGTGAATAGTGTAACAAGATGAGAATCAGCCAGTGTTCTTCCTAATGTACGCAAATGAGATTATTGTTTTTGAGCAGTCACTTTTACTTCGGCAAACTATTTTAGGTCTAACAAGATTGTGTTATCTTTGATGTCAGAGGCTTCTCAGGCTTGAAATGCAAATGTTCAAAAGCAAGCAACTTAATTTTGTTTTTGCTTCTTGTTACAATATTGTCAGGCCTCATGGCTGAGCTGTGATAAGAGAAGCTGTGCTTTTTGGTCCGGGCTTGTCTCATTCTAAAGGCAGCACCTCCGACACTGACGCACTCGCTCAATGCTGGCCCTCTGACACTGTCAGAAGTCACGAGACACCAGGTTATTGTCCAACAGGTTTATTTGAAATCTCAAGCTTTTGAAACATTGCCTGTTCATCAGGTGAAATGAGAGAAAAGCACACAGGCACAGAATTTATCAGCAGAGAGATCAAAAGATCGTATAAATAGTGAGAGTGTAGTGGTGCGCTCCCTCAGCGCTGACCCTCCGACAGTACGGCGCTCCCTCAGCGCTGACCCTTCAGGATCTCTAACAATGACTATCAGATTTTTATGCTCAGAGTGGAGGCCCCATGAGGTTGCCTTCAGATAGAATTATTATCTTGAAGCAGAAGTAGCCCATTCAGCCCATCAAGTCTGCGATTCAATGTTCATGGCTTATATGATAAATCTGCAATCCATTTTTTTGCCTTTTTCCCAGAACCCTTGATTTTCTTCCTTATTAAAAATGTTAGTCAGCTTTGAATGTACTAATGTACTTAATGCTCCAACCTCAATAGCCATCTGTGGTAAACACTTCAGGTACAGTTGGAAAAGTGCATGAATAGGAAAGGTTTGGTGGGATATAAGCCAAACGCAGGCACCTGGGGTTAGTTTTAGTTTGGGAACATAGCATGGATGGTTTGGATGGAAGGATCTGTTTCCATGCTGTCTGACATGAGAAGCTCCTCTTCGTCTCTGTCTTATTTGGGTGACCCCTTATTCCGAGATTATACCATCTGGCCCTGGACACTCCCAAAAGGGAAATATACCCTTTTGTATCTATCCTGTCAAAGTCCACCAAAAGCTTTGCACTTTTCTATAATGTTGCCTCCTCTTCTAAACTCCAGTGAGTACAGGCCCAATCTACTCAACATCCCCTCACTATACAGTCCTTCTACATCCAGGATCAGTTGAGTAAAGCTTCTCTGGACTCTCTCCAATCCCAGTCTATCTTTCATTAGCTAAGGGATTAAAATGGCTCTCCGTATTCCAGCGGTGGTCTAACTCATGCCTTATCCAAATTTCCCGATTTGGATACTCCATTCCCTTGGAAATAAAGGCCAGCATTTAAACTGCCTTCCCCATTAGCCTCTGAACTTGGATGCTAGCATTTTGTGACTCATGATCAATTGCATGAAACATTATCTCATGATGTAGAATTTAAAATTAGTTAAACTCTACTCTGCATATATTGCCTGGTTAAACTTAAAATCAAATCACTTGATTTATTTTGTGTTAAGATTTATGTTGTATTTGGATGAGATTCGCTCCTTCCAATATTCCTGCTGTGTACCTCTCTCCCAGTATTCCTGCTGTGTACCTCTCTCCAGTATTCCTGCTGTGTACCTCTCTCCCAATATTCCTGCTGTGTACCTCTCTCCCAATATTCCTGCTGTGTACCTCTCTCCCATGCACAGTAGCTTTCTCCTTTCCAAAGCACTTTCTAAATTTACCTTTTACAGCTCTTCATCTGATCCCTCTGGGCACTGCTGAAGTGGCATATTCTGGATCACTTGCTCTATCCAGTAAAATATCAAGTGTACCTTTTCTAAGGTCCTATGTTTAAAGAAGTTGCTATATAAATGCAGTTTGTGTGTTGGCTTCTCTGTACAGTGAATTGCAGCAAGTTGCCCTGAATGGATGACTCTTGCTGTAACTGTTCCATACTGCAAAGGATAACTTGTCATGGAAGGTGGAATGGATGGACACAATGTGAAAATGTTTCGTTTAGGTCATCACCAGGTACTCGGCTGCTGGGGGAGGCTGCCCCATCGACCTCTGCTGTACTTCACCTGGAACTATTCCATGTTGATACTGCCTGCAAAACTCTCATCACTTGGCACGGCTGGTTCTCCATGGCAAACCCAATCACTTCTTACAACCAACAAACCAATTACATTTATATAGCACCTTCCAACGTCATAAAAAATCAAAGGTTCTTCATAGGAGCGACTATCAAACAAACCTTTATGCCGAAATGCAAACAGAAATTGCTGGAAAAGCTCAGCTGATCTGGTAATGTCTGTAGTGAGAAAGCAGAGTTCAAGTTTCAGGTCCAGTGACCCTTCTGATGTGCTGCTTGTAAAGACTGATGCAAAGTACATATTCAATTCCTCAGCTATTTCTTTGTTCCCCGTTACTACATTTCCAACCTCATTTTCCAGTGGTCCATGTTCACTCTTGCCTCTCTTTCATCTAAGGAAACTCTTTCAGTTGTCTTTTATATTACTAGCTAGTCTACTCTCATAGTCCATCTTCTCCCCTCTCAATGCTTTTTCAGTTATCCTCTAATGGATTTTAAAGGACTTCCAAATCTTCTGGCTTCCCACTAATCTTCACCACATTGTGTGCTTTCTCTTTTGCTTTTATTCTGTCCCTGACTTCCCTTGTCAGCCACAGTTGCCACATTCTCCCCTCAGTATGTTGTTTCTTCCTCGGGATGAATTTCTGCTGTGCCTCCTGAATTACCCCCAGAAACTCCTGCCATCACTGCTCCAGCACCCTCCCTTCAAAGCTCCCCTTCCAATCAACTCTGGCCAGCTCCTCCCTCATGTCTGCGTCGTTACCTTTTACTCAATTGTAATACTGTTACATCTGATTCCAGTTTCTCCCCATCAAACTACATTCTATGTTATGGTCTCCACCCAGGGCTTCCTTCACTTTAAACTCCCTAGTCTAGTCTGCCTCATTAACCATCACCAAATCAAAAATGTCTGTTCCCTTGTGGGCCATCATGTAGATATTCCACAAATTCCTTTTCTTGGAATCTAATGCCAGTCTGGTTTTCCCAGCCCACCTGCATATTGAAATCCCTGTGATTATTGTAACAGTGCCTTTCTTATTTACCTCCTGATTTATTTTCTTCCCCATCGTGACTACTGCTGGTCGACCTGTACAGCGTCCTTTTCCCTCTACAGTTCCTTAACTCTACCCACACAAATTCTCTGCCTTCTGACACTGTCACTTGCTGTCAATTTAATTTTATTTCTAACTAATAAGGCAACCCCAAACCCTCGGCCCATCCTTTCATGAGGATGTGTCTTCTTGGATATTTAGTTCTCAGCCCTGATCCCCTTGTAGCCACGTCTGTGATACCCACAACATTGTGCTACTAATCTGTGCGACAGACTCACTTACCTTGTTTTGTATACAGCAATTAAAAATCTCACAACACCAGGTTATAGTCCAACAGGTTTAATTGGAAGCACTAGCTTTCGGAGCGACACTCCATCAGGTGATTGTGGATGATCAGGTGATGAAGCAGCGTCGCTCCGAAAGCTAGTGCTTCCAATTAAACCTGTTGGACTATAACCTGGTGTTGTGTGATTTTTAACTTTGTACACCCCAGTCCAACACCGGCATCTCCAAATCTTGTATACAGCATGTATTGAAGTACAGCACCCTCTGTCCTGCATTGGCTGCCACCTTTTCATAGCTGTCCCTAAAGGTAGATTCCTGACCCTTTCTGTACATTCTGTCCTATTACTTGTGGCAACTTTAACAACCTATAACAACCCCCCACACCCACCCTCTCTACACACCTCTCCATCCTGCCCAGACCCCCTGTGGCCCTTCTAGCGCAGTGTGAGAGGAGCCACCTTTGGGCAGTTCAATCAGTCCAGGAGCCCCAACCCCAGGGTGTTGGAAAGTTCCCCTCAATCTTGAGGGGCTGCTGAAGGAAGGTGGTGAAGTTAGCAATCCCAACTAATTCTATAAACTGGAAACAAACATGTTAAAAGAAAGTGGATAAAAGGCTTGTATTACCTGCCCTGAGGTTTTACTCTTGTTATTGAAGCTGTTGTTTTGAATTCCTGGAGAATTGTCAGATTTACTTTGTCCCGTTACACTCAGCTGACCTCTGCTCTTCGATTTAGTGAAATAATTCATGTTAAAAACCACGTGATGGGGTCTAAGGTGTAAATATTAATTCTTTGCTTACATTATTATTAATGTTCCATCATTAGTCAATTCCCAAATTAACAAGTTTGTGTGTGTATTTAGAACATGAAGGATCAATATAAACAGTAATCAAAAGCTATTTGAAAATTAAAGTAACTTTCCACTTTGCAGTCATTGTAGAGACAGGTGAGTAGATATTTGAAAGTCATCAGTGTCTGCATCCTACCTACAAAACTGCAACGCAGAGTGTGAAAGCCCACAGTGATGGTAATGTCTTTTAGCAGACAGCTATCCCACAGCCTTCATTCTGATGCTATAGTGCTGCCGTTCTCTAACAAACGCAGGAGACGAGGGAAGACCCAGCCGATGTTTTCATTTCAATCATCATCTGGAATTTAAAGTTATGTACACGGCTGTCCTCAAAGCGTGAAGTTCTGAAGCTGGCATTGAGGTTCCCACCAAGCCCTTTTGTAAGGGAGCAGGCTACACAGGGAGCTATTACCATGTTCACAGCACAAAGGGCCATTTGGCCCATCTGCCCTGTCAGCATTTGTGCTCAGCACCACCACCTTCCTACTCCTCTCCATCTTAATAATTTGTTCAGAAGGGTGTCATCATCCACCTTTGGGATGGGATTTGAACTCAGGACTCCTGGTTCCAAGGTAAGGACACTGCCATCACACCACAAGGGCTCTTGAGAATACTTTCCTTCTATTACTTTCCCCTTTTTCTGTTCACTTGTGACATGTTTCCCTGAAGCAGTAAGTGTGACTTTTACATTAACCACTCTCTGAGGGGAGTAAGTTCCACATTCTCACTCTTCTCTGGGTAAAGAGGTTTCTCCTGAATTCCCCCTTGGGTTTATTAATGACTCTTATATTGATGACCCATGTTTTGATGTCACCCACAGCAGAACCATTTTCTCCCTGTCAAGACCTTCATATTGCAATGATCTCTGTCACATTACCCTCAGTCGAATTAACCGAAAGGAAATTGAGCTTCTTTAGTGTTTCCTGGTGGGTATAACTTACAAGTTCTGAAATCATCCTGGTTGATCTTTGTTTGCACCCTCTCCAGTACTCTACATCCTTTTTATAACCGGGAGGCTGGAGCATAGTGTCCAGGCTGTTAAAAAAGGGAATTTGAGGGCTGGAGGAGATCAAGGAGAGTGTTATAGTTGAGAAGATCAGAGCCAGGGGAGGGAAGGTTGTAACGTGAAACAAACAATTGAGTTCCGTTTGTCGCTGAGTCATGCTTGATCTTATCAGCCATCTGTGATGTGTTTGATGTTAGGCTGTCCTTTCTGAATACTTTCATAGTCTGCTGTAATTGAGGCCCGTAGTTGGTAAAACTCGACCCTGTTGTACACACTGGGGAAACACTTTGACTGATAGGACATGGGTGGTCTTTATTCCATTTCAGTTCCCTCCATTGTTGCTGACAGGTTTTGACCATTCTAGTCTGCTTTACTCTAACACTATTGTCTGTACCTCAAAGAACAGCACAGGAACAGGCCCTTCGGCCCACAAAACCCGCCCTTACACATGACCCCTGTTGTCTGTACCCGGTTTGTATCCCTCTATTCCCAGCCCATTCACATATCTGTCAAGGTGCCTGGTACCTCATTGGGTAGTTGTGGGGAAGGGTAAAGGATGCCGCAATAAGATCCTGTGCTGCGCCAATCAAAGTGCTTTTTCTGTCTGTGAATGTTTGCAAATAAACACCTGTAAAAGGGGCCGTCCTGTTTATACCAAATGAATAGGCATCTGGGAAGTAGAACATTGGTTTTATTCCAGTTCACGTGGACTTAGATAGCTACCCAACTATCAGGTTATTCAAACATCACCTGACGTCCCAACAAACCCAAGTGTGAACATTCACCTCGTGTCATGAGATTCCTGTGGAGTTTTTTTTCGACTTTTATTTAACCTATTTTTCTAATCAACCTGCTCAGATGTTATTACACACCCCTGGAACAGGTGGGACTTGAACCTAGGCCTTCCGGTTAGGGACACTGCTACTGAGCCACAGGAGAGTTACCATGGAGAACTTTGGGATGGTTTGTCAGAGCTGAAATATAAATAAGTTTGAAGACAATACCAGGTCTGTGGAGAGGAAACCGTTAATATCCAGGATCCATATAACTCCTGTTCAAGATTGAAGTAAACGTCATACTGGACTTGGTGTTAACTCTGTTTCTCTCTGCACAGATGCTGCCAGACCTACTGAGGTGTTCCAGCAATTTCTGTTTGTTTCAGATTTCTAGCTTCGCAGTATTTTGCTTTTAATTGAATGCTTTCACAGAGAAACTTGATTTACTTTGTCTGACTAAAGGAAGTTCAAAGCATTGACCAGGGAACTGGTGTTTAAAGCTCATGAAATGATTTAATAAAATTTCTGCTGACTGTCGTCCTGATTCACTTACATTAAAGGATCAACGTTCAAGTGGCTTTTAAGGTGATCTATTCATTTGTAGCCAGTTGCTCATGTTGAAGGGGATGGCAGGGCTGTTGGCTCAGTTTGCAGCATTAGCAACGAGCCCAGTCAACATACTGCAGTAATCCTGACAGAAGTGCTTTATGTATTGAGAGATTGGATCTGGAGCATCAAGTTGCTGATGTAATTGACGTGAGCCTTGAGTGAAAAGCTGAAGTTATGAATGTACATTAATCCTGAGGCCGTAATGCCATCTCCCTTCCATCCAGCAGTTATTCTCTTGATTAAGGACAATCACTCTCCCAAAGCGAGCTTCCTAACAAAACTGGATTTCATTCTGATTTGCCCAGCCACAAAACGTTCATGTCAGCCTGTTTGTAGGTGTTGCCTTTGTTGTATTTTCCATCTTCTTGGTATAAGAGCTAACAGTTTTGAAATGACATCAGGATACAGTAAAGCTGCAGTATGGAGCCTCGATCAGTCTGGGCTGTTCAGTGTTGACGCCAGACATTTCCCTGTCAGGTACAATGCTTCTTTCAGGCTGAGGTATGCTCTTCCCTCTTCCTCAACCAACCAGGTATCAGATGCAAAAATGGAAATTGCTGGAGATACTCAGCAGATCAGGCAGCATCTGGGGAGAGAAAGCAGAGTTAATGTTTCCAGCCCAGTGACCCTCCTACAGAACTCAGATGCCCTATCAGAAGAATATTTGCTTCTGCGCCAGTCCAGTTTTTTTGTTTCTCTCACCAAGTTTGCCAACTATATCTAATATCAGTCCATATTTTGTTTTATGCTTCCAAAGATGTCTGCTCCAAAGCTTACCAAGAAATGTTTTGCTAAGGAATGCAGGAGCTGGAGGCAGTTGTACAGACTTTGTCACATTGTTCTTGAGCTGCATCAGTGATGCTCCTTAAACACAAACACAGACAGGGGTTACTGTTTGGAGAACGGTTAAGTTAGTTTCTTTCTTCATTGAAATAGCACTGTGCCTGTCTGTCTGCATGCCTATGTCTCCCTTTGTGTCTGTCTCTCTCTCTGGACACTGCATGGGTTTTCTTTTTCTTTTCATAGGATGTGGACATCACTGGCTAGGCAGTATTTGTTGTCCATCCCTAGTTGCCCCTTGAGAAGGTGGGGGTGAGCTGCCTTCTTGAGCCGCTGCAGTCCACGTGCTGTGGGTAGACCCAGAATGCCCTTAGGGAGGGATTCCAGGATTTTGACCCAGTGACACTGGAGGAATGGTGATATATTTCCAAGTCAGGATGGTGAGTGGCTTGGAGGGGAACTTGCAGGGGGTGGTGTTCCCATGTCTCTGCTGCCCTTATCCTTCTAGATGGAAGTGGTCTTGGGTTTGGAAGTTGCTGTTTGAGGATCTTGGTGAATTTCTGCAGTACATTCTATAGATAGTAGCAGCAATGCGTACTGAGTGTCTGTGGTGGAGGGAGTGGATGTGGTGCCAATCAGGCAGGCTGTTTTGTCCTGGGTGGTGTCAAGCTTCTTGAGTACTGTTGGCACTGCCCCATCCAGATAAGTGGGGAGTATTCCATCACACTCCTGACTTGTGCCTTTTAGATGATGGGCAGGCTTTGGAGAGTCAGGGGGGGAGTTACTCATCGCAGTATTCCTATCCTTTGATCTTGGACCTGCTTTGTTTGCTGCAAGTCCAGTTGAGTTTCTGATTAATGGTAATCTCTTGGATGTTGATAGTGAGGGAATTCAGTGATGGTAACACCATCGAAAGTCAAGGAGCAGTGGTTAGCTTGTCTCTTGTTGGAGGTAGTTAGTGCCTGACATTTGTGTGTTGTGAATGTTACTCATCACTTGTCAGATTTTGTTGCAACTGAACATGGACTGCTTCAGTATCCGAGAGTCGCAAATAGTGCTGAACGTTGCGCAATCATTGGTGAACATCCCTGAATTTGACCTTATGATGGAGGAAAGGTCATTGATGAGGCAGTTAGAGATGCCTGGGCGTGGAACACTACCATGAGGAATTCCTGCAGAGATGTCCTGGAGCTGAGAAGACTGATTTCCAACAATCACAACCACCTTCCTCTGTGTCAGGTGTGTCTGTCTCGGAGTCTCCATGTGTGTGCGCATGTCAGTGTGTGTGTGTCAGGTACTGACTTGCGTTGATTTGTGACATGGTCATTTAGTTTGCCATGTTAAAGTTAACAGAACTTTGTTATTAAGCTAAGATGGTGAGGAGGCAGGTGAAGCTGCTGTTAGGAGTTGGGACATCAATTCCTACCATTTCTGAAATAATTTAGGGTTAATTCTCAAAAAAACTTTGTCTTCTGCAACCTTCGGCATGCCTGTTCATCACTCAGGATCTCTCTTTTGGGAAATGTTTGTTTGATGTGGATTTGCTGTCAGAATAAGGAAAACAAGGCTGCCAGTTTCTACACAGCAAGATCCCACAGTCAGTTTGTTAACCACTGAGCCATCCTTGGCTGTCTTTGATGTGCAGCAGTTTCTGTTGACCAATTGAAGACCAAGCTTCATTTCTTCATTTTGTAATTCACGTGGTGTTTTGATAGTATTACAGGGGACCAATTCCCAATGGTTTATACCTGTATTTGTTCAGAGTTTGACAATGACATGTTGCTGCTGGGTATTTTTAATGAATATTTTGCATGGTACTATCTGTATATATCCATAGGGCCCAGTCTGTGAAAGTGTATTTCAGCGTGACCCTTTTATATTAAAAATTTGTTTATTCTCAAAAAAACTTTGTATTCTGTAACCTTCAGCATGCCTGTTTTAATGCTGCGTGAAAATCTTCCAGTTTACTTGTAAATTGTTTACAAAAATACCAGAGTTTAAAAACTGCACCCGTCTTAATTAACCATAACTAATTGTCATTGAATTGTAGGATCCATACAGTGCAGATAGAGGCCATTTGGCCCATCGAGTGTGCACCAACCCTCCGAAGAACATTCCACTCAGACCCTGGCTAACCTGGTTAACTCTCATCCCTGAACACTGGGGCAATTAAACATGGGTAACCCACCCAGCATGCATATCTCTGTCCCTCTATCTTCCTGCCTCTGGCACATGGGTTTATTAGATTTGAGCAGTTTTGTGCGCTTTCTCTGATTGTGTTGATAACTTCGACACAGACTGGGATTGGGGAACTGCAACTCTTGCACTTGTCCTGTGTAATAGTCTTTATCACTGGCTCCAAGGTTTGTGACTGTGGTAGTGAGCGTGGTTAACCGCCATCGGTCTGGGATGGCAGTAACTATGTCCATGTTTGTGACACTGTGCCCGTGTGTCAGGAAGGGAGAAATCGGCAGCTCCAGTGTATGTGCACCAATTTTTCAATCTGACGATTGCTTTCTGAGACTTGAGAATTCCAAATGAATTACAAAATTTTTGGGCAGGTGAAGTTACTTTTCTTCTTAGCCCATTGGGGTAACAGGCACTTTCTGACTTCACTCTGGCTTGATCAGTGTTGCAGCTCATTGTTTGTGTTGGCTTTGTGTCAGCCTGAGTTGGTTCATGCCTCACTAGCCCCCGTACCTGTGGAGATGTTTATGTTTTTGATCACAAATTTGAATCCTGGTGGCGACTGTTCCACGTTTAATGTAAACGGCTCAGTATTAGAAGGTAGTTATTTTCCCAAAACATTACGCTATAATTGGATAATAGATAGAAGAATGAACAATACATTCCTTTGTAGCTGTTTGTATTCCACTGGCAGGACACTTCATAGCAACTTGAATCAAATACATTTCTTACTAGGATTCCGAGACTCTTACTGTTGTACTAGGAATTGAGTTCTGTCTTGTGGATCTCAGTGCACCTCCAAGTCACTCTTAATCTGTCTACTGTCAGCAAGGCTGACATGGCTTTAACCTCCTGACCCTCAAGCTCTGGAATTCTCCCCCCCATAAACTCTTCTCTTTTTAAAAACCGAAAGGACTGCAGATGCTATAAATCAGAAACCAAAACAGAAATTGCTGGAAAAGCTCAGCAGGTCTGTCAGCATCCGGGAGCAGAAATTAGAGTTAACGTTTCGGGCAGAGTGACCCTTCCTCAGAATACCTTTTAAGATGCTCCTTTTCTCCTACCTCTTTCGCCAGGCTTTCATGTGGCTTGGCTTACATTGTTAGCTGCTTTATACTCCTGTAAAACAATCAAAGATGTTTTCCGACACTGGGGATGCTATGTTAATTCACATTACTTTTGTTTAGTCAGATCATCCACGCACCATCCCCACAGTCAGACACTCACTCACATCCACAGATGCCCACCTTTAGATCACTGCTTACTCATCGCTAGTTCAGTAAAAATATTATGAGAAAGTGGATTGACAAGAAAAAGAAGTACCAAATGTCACTTTTATGCACCCACACAAACACACTTTGAAACTTTGTTAGCTTTGCAAATAGTAAAACTGGCGAATGTCGAGGGAAGGTTATAAGTCAGAATGTTACAGGTGAGGACAGTCTGACAGACAGGAAAAGCAAGATGCAGACTGAAGGAAGTGAAGGCGGCTGTAAATGTCAGAACCCAGAGCCTGGCAGAATATTTTATTGCTCATTTGCTGCTCCAGTGAGCATTGAGATTGATGTTTTGTGTGGTGGAAGTCTTAAGAGTTATTTTTTCATTTGTTTTTATAAAGAGACCGACAGGAACAAATTTGTTTTCATTTTTGAGATTTTTATTTTGGACTGAGTTAAAAGTTGCAGCTAAGTTACTGATTTGAAAAATACCTGTCTTACTTGCATAGTTACAGAACTGTTGCAGCTTTTGAAATGTGACCAAATTTAGTATTTTTGCTTAAAGCAAGTTTAGAATTTCAAAGGGAGTGTCTCTTAGTAAAATATTAATTCCAGTTTTTAACAATTATAGAGACTCGAGAAAACACTGTTCATGACAATGTCTTCAAAATTAGCAGCAATTAACTGCATGGAAGTAGAATTAACATTGAGTAATCTCCACATAACCTGTTGAAGTTCAAAGTTTGTGAGAAGATTTGTAGCTCGGGTGCTCGTTGTTGTAGTTCTGTTCGCCGAGCTGTCATTAGCTGTCTTCCTGTTTGTCCTAACGATCTGCATCCATGAACACCAACTATCCACAAAACGACATGACCAGCTATCCTTAGTAGCCACACATGCAGATGACAAGCAACATGAATTCGACTGGGACAACACTACTATTATAGGACAAGCCAAACAGAGAACAGCCAGGGAATTCCTAGAGGGATGGCACTCATCCACAGATTCAATCAATTAAGCGCATCGACCTGGACCCAATATACCGGCCACTGCAACGGACAGCTGGAACTGACAACCGGAAGCGGCAGAGACAAACCAATATAAATGCCAGAGGAAACATCACAGAAGCGCTTCACAGGAGGCTCCCAAGCACTGAGGATGTCACCTAGACAGGGGACGAAACGTCTGCAACACAAATTCCCAGCTCGGCGAACAGAACCACAACAACCTGTTGAGGTATTTTTGTACTTTAAGTAAAGGACTGAATTGTTTTGGCTGGACTATTGCTGTGTAAGACCAATGACTATTTCAACGATTGAATACTCCTGTGTGCTCTGAATTCAAAGTTGCTTAATTCAAATGAGCTGATTTCTTTTTTAAAATAAAGTTCCCACTTCATATTAGTTGTGTTGGTTAATTCATTTCTTTGTCTAAAAATTACAGTTACCAGAAATAGATTATTTAAAAAAAACAAGCATGATAAATGGTTCATCAGTCCTTCTGTATGACTAGATAATTAAATAGATCATGTTCATATGGATGAAAAGTAAGTGAGATTATCAGTGGCCATAAAATATTGAGACATTTGCAAACAAATAACACGGTCAAAAGAGCTGCATTTTTTTTTTAAAGTAAATCAGTCCTGTATTAGCTGCAAATGCTAAACTGATTTTTGTCACATGGAGGGGGAAAACTTGCAGGTGGTGGTGTTCCTCTGTGTCTGCTGCCTTGTCCTTTTTCAGGGTAGTGGTTATATGCTTGGAAGGTGATCTCTGAGGGACCTTGAGTTATTGCAGTGTATCTTGTAGATGGTACACTCTGCTGTTACTGATCGTTGATGGTGGAGGGACTGGATTTTTGTGGATGTGGTTCCAATCAAGCGGCTGCTTTGTCCTGGATGGTGTCAAGCTTCTTGAGTGTTGTTGGAGCTGTCTCCATCCAACCAAGTGGGGAGTATGCCGTTACACTCCTGACTTGTGCCTTGTCGATGATGCAGCTGCTACTGTACATTTATTTCAGTGTAGAAAGGTACCCAGGTGACAAAGCTGAGCAGCACTAACAGTAACCAATAAAACGCTGCCATGCCTGGATAGACACTAAGTACAAAGCATTAAGAATTGTTCACCGACAATACTATAACCACCAATATGTATTGTGAGACTTCCCAAAGAAAATAACCTTTGGTTTGCTTAATTCTCAGGAATGGTGCAGCATGTAACAACCTCAGGTGAGAGGTGGTACCTCTGACAGTGCAGCATCGCTCAGTAATGCACTGGAGTGTCTGCTTGAAATAGTGTGCTCAAGCACTGGAGTATCTCTGAGCTCAGAGCTCGGATGATAGTGTTTCCACTGGCTGCTGCTGCACTGTCAGGAATGGCCACAATCTCTTGCTGTCGAGTAGGCATTGGAGTCATGTGGAATTACCAGAAATTACCTGATCATTAACCTGGCTTTCCTCTATGTATATCAGCTCTGATTGATATTGTTAAGCCTTGTGCCACTGACGTCAAGCATGTTCCTTCTGGAAAGAGCAGATGTAAAACCTATTGATCGGAATAACTGAAGCCCTTGTAAACAATTATTGATCATTCCACTTTCCTTTGGAAGAAAAAGACATTTGCATTTAAATAGTGCCTTTCTTGACATCAGAACACTTTGAGATGATTCACAATCAGTGGTGTATGTTTTGCAGTGTAGTCACTGTTCAATATTGGAAATGCAACAACCAATTTTTACGAAACAGCTTCCCATAACCAGGCAATAAAGGCCATTGTTATCAGTCAGAGCATTGAAGGCAGCTTTCTTGTTCTTTGGAAGTATAGAGTCTATCCGTCACCTTGGGCAGGAGGCTGGATGGAGCCTCGATTTGGGATCTTCTCTGAAAGTTGTCACCTCCAACACACAGCACTTCCTCGATGTCACACTGGGAGTGACAGCTGAGATTTTATCCTCGAATCTCTGTGTGAGTGCAACTTGAACCCACGACATGTAATTTGACAGGAGGTTATGTAAAAACTTTGTGTTTTAATTTCATTGTGCAGATGTTTAGTAAAGAGTGCTTCAAAGTATTGGGAAGTAGACAATGATTACAGTTTGATCCCTGTAAGGCTGGCTGATCTTGAAGTTTTGCGGGTTGGTGTGACACATGGTGATATCATATTCCCTTTCTCCCCACAGCCGTTCCCTTCCCTCCCAGCCACCGGTTGACAGTTAAGGAGGTCTTTGACCACGATGGGAAGCCACGTGTGGACGTGCTTAAGGCTCATCTTACGAAAGAGGGCCGAGTGGAGGAGGCTGCAGCAATGAGGATTATAACAGAAGGAGCATCCATTCTCCATCAAGAGAAGACAATGCTGGACATTGAAGCTCCAGTCACTGGTGAGTTGTGGGAAAAATAGGACACTACCTGATTTTGTTTGGTTGGGTGATGTGTATACACCATTGAGTCAGACAGCGCGGAAATCAACCCTCTGGTCCAATCAGTCCATGCTGACCATAATCCCAAACTAAACAAGTCCCAGCTGCCTGCTCCTAGCCCATGTCCCTCACATTATACTCAGGGTGAATTGCTGCTTTCAGCTGCACCATTCTCTGCAACTGAGTCATACATCCTGCCCTGTTCTCCAGGCTCTTTGGACTGTAATCTTGATCCTTGTGAACAGTTTATGGGATGATGCTGTGCTCTTGCGTTTTGGGTCATGTGGTTTTCCTTTTGCTATTGTATACTTTGCAGAAAGTAAGGTTGCTATAGTTTTGCCAAATTATACCAGAGGGATAACTAGTGGGGGTTTAACCTGAGGGTCACCATGCCTCAGGGTGAGGGGAGGGGTTGAAAAGGAAAACCCTTCATAGGAACCTCAGCTGGTGTGGGAATTGAATCCATGCTGTTTGCATAACATGCACTGCAAACGAGCTGTCCAGCCAACTGAGCTAAACAGCCCCCTCTTATACAGGACACCCTGCAGGTAAATTGGAAGCTTGTTACAGATTACCATAGCACCTGTCATGCTCAGGCACCCCAAAGCTCTTTATAAACAATTAAGATCTGTTTGAAGTGACATCCTCATTGTAATGTAATACTTGGCAGCCAATTTCTACATAGCAAGATCCCACAAATTGATGGCTGCCAGTGATCAGGTCACCTGCTCAAATAATTCTAGTTAAAGGAACATTGAGCCAAGCACAGAGTAAAATGATCCCCTTTTTTTAAAATAACACCATGGGATTGTTTTCACCCAGTACAAAGGGCATATGGGGCAGTGATTTAATGTTGCATCAATGACAGTATCTTAGACAGAGCAGCACTCCCTCAGCGTGGCCTTCCTGACCCTGAACTGTGGCCTGAAGACCCGTGACTAAATCCCACATAGTTGTGATCCAGGGACGGAGGGTGAGCCTCATCGTAACTCCATTCTGACGGTGTCTACTGTCATACAAACTGGGAACAGGCTATTCGGGTCTCTTAATCCTGCTCGATGTAGATTGTACATAGAATATAGAAGAATACAGCGCAGTACAGGCCCTTTGGCCCTCGATGTTGCACCGATCCAAAGCCCACCTAACCTATACTAGCCCACTATCCTCCATATGCCTATCCAATGCCCGTTTAAATACCCATAAAGAGGGAGAGTCCACCACTGCTACTGGCAGGGCATTCCATGAACTCACGACTCGCTGAGTAAAGAACCTACCCCTAACATCTGTCCTATACCTACCACCCCTTAATTTAAAGCTATGCCCCCTCGTAATAGCTGACTCCATACGTGGAAAAAGGTTCTCATGGTCAACCCTATCTAAACCCCTAATCATCTTGTACACCTCTATCAAGTCACCCCTAAACCTTCTTTTCTCCAATGAAAGCAGCCCCAAGTGCCTCAGCCTCTCCTCATATGATCTTCCTTCCATACCAGGCAACATCCTGGTAAACCTCCTCTGCACCCGTTCCAGTGCTTCCACATCCTTCCGATAGTATGGCAACCAAAACTGCACACAATACTCCAGATGCGGCCGCACCAGAGTCTTATACAACTGCAACATGATCTCAGGACTCTGGAACTCAATTCCTCTACCAATAAAAGCCAGTACGCCATATGCCTTCCTCACCGCACTATTTACCTGGGTGGCAACTTTCAAAGATCTGTGTACATGGACACCAAGATCCCTCTGCTCATCCACACTACCAAGTATCCGACCATCCGATCTTCTCCTGCGCGCTTTTATAGGGAAAAAACCTACCCGGCTGCCCCTCTGGTCTTCGTCACTTCCCCCTGCTGCTCCCTCTCTTTCTGTGAAGAGAAAAAAAAACACCGCTGCCCGCTACCGGTAAGTAATTTTGAAACAAACTGTCTCACCTTAGCTGTAGCCTTCCGGGTTCCTTTAAATTCTGCTGCTGCTCCCACTCAAAATTCCTTGTGCTGGAGCTATATTGGCTGCCTCAGAAATGACAGCGAACTAGAGTGTGAGCTAATGATCTATTGAGCAATAAAAACAGAAATGCAGTTCAATTAGAACATAGAACAGTATAGACCCTTCGGCCCTCTGTTGTGCTGGCCTTCTATCTTACTCTAAGGTCAGACTACATACCCTCCACTGTATTAACTTCCATGTGCCTATTCTGGATTGCCCTACTATAGGAAAGATATAATTAAATTGGAGAGTTGCAGAAAGATTTACCAGGGTGTTACCGTGACTGGGGTTTTAAGTTATAAGGTGAGGTTGGATTGGCTGGGACTTTCTTCACTGGAGTGCAAGAGATTGAGGGGTGACCTTGCAGAGGTTTGTAAAGTCATAAATAAAGTGAATAGCAAAGGTTTTTTCCACAGGCTAGTGGAGTTCAAAACTAGGAAGTATAATTTTAAGGTGAGAGGAGAAAGATTCAAAAAAGCCATGAGGAGCAACCTTTTCACATAGTGTGATGTGTATGTGGAATGGATCTCCTGAGGAAGTGATAGATGCAGGTACAGTAAAAACATTTACAAGACATTTGGACAGGTACATGGAGAGGAAATGTTTAGAGGGATATGGGCCAAATTCAGGCGAATGGGATAAGTTCAGTTTGGGAGACTTGGTTGGCATGGATGACTTAGACTGAAAGGTCTGGTTCTGAGCTGTATGACTCTGAGAATTGGAGTTTCAGGTCTGTGACCCTCTATTGAGATGACAGGTTAGCCCGACTTCTCTGCAGAATGTTCTGTTCCAGAATGACCTGCTCTTATTCCACTTTTTCTGCATCTGCGGTAGTTTTGCTTTTGATTGTAATTTTTTGTGAAACTGGAATTGACAAAATGAAGGCAATGAGTCTCCCAAAATCCCAAAGGCAACCAGTCAGTGCAATTCTCGGAGCAAGAGAGAAACAAGTGATGGAGGGGAGTGAATGTCAGACCCTCCTTTTTATTGAAGTGGAAACTGTATTTATTGATGTCAGTTTTTAAATGGGAAGCTATGTTTGATTTATACAAAGGCTGTGAATTGAGGATTGTTATTAGATAGCTGAACTGCTGAGGAAGTTCCTGGTTAATGACAGAGCAAAGGCAACCAGATCTATGAAACCTGCAACAGTTTTGTCAATTAACAGTGGATGCTGGTTCAATAATGATTTGTGACTTTATGCAGCACCTTTTTAACATGGTTAAATGTTTAAATGAATCAAACTTTTAATCTAAGCTGCATAAGCAAATGTTGGGATAGCTGCATGTTTTAAAAACTCTTAAAGCAAGAGATATGAATAGAAGAGTCTCAGGAGGGAATTCCAGAACTTAGGGTTGAGGAAGCTGAAGGCATGAACTCTATTCGTGAAGTGATTAATGTTGGGGGGGTGTGTGTGCAAGAGACTGGAGATCTTGGAAGGTTGTCAGACTGGAGGTGGGGGTGCTCGGTGTGTGTGGTGTTGCAGTGATGAGACCATTCATGATTTGGGAACCCGAAAGAAAATGTTGAAACTGAGATGTTCCCTGATCTAGCATCAGTGTTTGGTTTATGCTTCATTATGGAGGTTGTAATCTGTTTATCGTGGTCTCTCTAGATGTGCAGCTGTCATTTGTGGTAAACCTGTACTGAACTGTTTGTTTCTGATGCTGTTTGGGTTATTTAGGTTGGTGTAAATTGGGGAGTCAGTGTTCTAGTCACAGCTGTCCAGACATCCAGCTATGAGCAGGCTTGATGAACCAGTCTTGTCAATGGCTTCTGTTTTCAGTTCTGAAAATGATCAGGCCCCACAGTGCCCCGTAGGATGTAGAGTCACTGGGGAGGGTGTGGAAAAGGTTTACATAGGACAACACTAAAACCACAGTGAAGATGCAGGAGTCCTCTCCCAAACACAAACTGAGATAGCGTGGGAGAATTATTTCAGGTTAATTTTAGGTTAGATTTTTCTAGATCCTCCAGAGGCCATAACTAGGATCCTTAAGTTGAACATAGTCACTGATTCGTTCAGCAGTGAATTCAGTAGAAATATCGTTATCCAGAGAATGTGGCATGCACTCTCATATGGGACAATTCAGGTAAATATCGTAAATACTGAATATACACAGAATTTAAAATCTCACAACACCAGATTATAGTCCAACTGTTGGACTAAACCTGGTGTTGTGTGATTTTTCTTTTACTTTGTTCACCCCAGTTCAACACCGGCTCCTCAAATCAGGATATACACAGGAGACAGAAAGGGACGACTGGTTGTGTCAATAGGGTGGGAAGAGACGAAACAGCATATGGACCAGTTGGGTCACGTGGTCTGTGAATGCGTTATAAATTCTATGCAACGTGACTGCCTGTAGTTGTGGGTTATTTTGCAGCAAAGCATGGTGACTGGGGAAGCAATAGAGCTGCAGTAGTTGCATTGCTGTAAATGATTTAAAGCGAGTGGTACAACCTTTGTCCTAGTAAGTGGGGCTGAGATGATAGCTTGATGGTGTTGAGCTGCAAACAGTGGGAAGCATTGAATGCAGATACCGACAGGATTGCTTTTGAGTTTCCTGCTGAAAGGAAGCTGATTAATTAGATATTTCACGACCAATGTGAGACCAGTGAATCTGAGTTTAAACTCTCTGTGGGCAGTATGTGTGCAGCAGTGAGATTCATACATTCAGAACTCTCAGCAGCTTCCTTGTGCTGGCTCTTTGAAATAATTCCTCATTTAGTCTTTCCTATGACCATCCACAATTTTCTTTTCCAAATAACCCCTCCATTCCCTTTGGCTGTTCCTTTTCCCTCCAGTACCTTTTCAGACAGTTCAGCCCAGACCATAACTTTGTGTGAAAAGAAACAGTCTTCCCTCAGGAATTTTGTCAATAATCTGCGATTTCAGTCCTCGTGGAAATAGTTTCTTCGTGTTTATTCTATGCAAGTCTTGCTGACTCTGAACATTTGTATCAAATATCCCATTCACCATCTCTACTGTAAAGTAAAACAGCCCCAGCTTCTCCACTCTCGCTCCAATCACTGAAGTTCCTCATTACTTGCACTGTTTTAGTCAATCTCCTCCATGTCCTGGGACAATGCCAGGGTAGTTTTCATAGAGTATGGTTCCCAGGGCTGAAGAATTCACCAGGGAGGACCTAACCAGTGCTTGGTCAAGGATGAGCATGCCAGCCTTGCGTTTGTAGCTCTCGTCATTGAGAGGCCATTCAGGCCCAGACTCAGACTGCCCCATTGGAGTTGTCTAGTCTTATTCTCTTAACTCAATAAGCTCCCATTCTGCTCTTCAAATGGAACTGTTTCTCCAAGATTTCTGCTGGTTCAGTTGAGGCTTTTGAGAGGGTATTGACTGATTGATTGTTTTTATTTAAACACTGTCCAAGGGAATGGGGAAAAGACAGAATGGCACTAGGGCCAGTGCAGTCATGATGGGCCAAATGGTCTCCTTTCATGTTGTAATAATTCTGTGGGTTTCTTTTGCTTTGAGTTTAGTTTCTAACTGTTCAGAAATGAACTCTTGGTAACAATGTCCATGTTCTCATCTCCATCAATGTGAGGTATTTGTTCTAAACGCCCCCTCATTTCTTCGAGTTTTTTCATGCAACAGTAACACCAGAGTAAACAGGAGAAGGAGTAGGCCATTCGGCCCTTCGAGCCTGCTCCATTATTCAGAATGATCATGGCTGATCATTCAACTCAGTCCCTTGTTCCCACTTCATCACCATGCCCTTTGATTCCTTTAGTCCCAAGAACTATATTTAACTGTTTGAAAATATTCAGTGTTTCAGCCTCGATGCTTTCTGTGGCAGAGAACTCCCCACTCTCTGGGTCAAGCAGGTTCTCCTCATTTCAGGCCAAAATGGCCTACCCCATGTCTTTGACTGTGACCTCCTCGTTCTGCTCTCCCTGGTCACCAGGATCATCCTTCTTGCATTTCACTTGTCTCATCCAGTTAGAATTCTATTGGTTATGTAAATGTGTAAATCTAATCGCTGAGATGACCAATTGTTTCTCTTTGGTGTTGCTATCCAGAATAAGAGAGATCTCCAGCTCCTTTCATCAATAAACTATAAATAATCTCTTTATAATAATATAACTCATCCTTAAAACAAGTGACCAAACTGTTTTATATCCAAGTTTTATAATCCATAATTCGAATTGGAACACTTTTAACCCTGAACATAGAGTGCGTGTGCACGCATGTGACGACACTGACACTGCTGAAGTGATACCTGAAATAAAACAAAGGCAAAGCATCCTCAATGGTCTCTAAATAAAGGTTAGAGATTGATGAATTCTTGTAGTACACCGAGCTGCTCGTTGACAAAATCAAATTGTTGATAGTTATGTATTAGTGATAAATTGATTAGAAATCAAAATGGATCCCAGTTTTTGGATAGGGGTTACAATTCGATTTTTTCAGAGTTTGTAAGGCAGACCAAATACTGAGGTGTTGAACTGACTGGGTTGACTAATAGAGTGCCTTTCTGAACCTTCCTGCTATTTCTCTTTCTTACAGTTTTCCTCTTTTTTTCCTTTTTTTTGTCTTTCTTTGAAGCAGTGTCAAACCAAGCCAGGGTTGCTAGGAAACAGTCTCACAGTGCAAAAGGCAAACAACCCTTTTTATTCCAGAAGGATCCAAACTGTTCAATGTCTTCTAGTTGTTTTTACATAATCCACCATTTATAATTATTATGCATTAATATTTATGTATGTGGATTTTATAATTGCAGCTGTAGAACCTAGGGTGGTATGGACTAGACAGAGAGAAAACTTACATTTCTATAAACATCTTTCACATCTTTGTCCCAAAGCATTTTTTTAAAAATACTGTTCACAGGATGTATGTGTTGCTGGCAAGGCCAATGTTTTATTACTGTTCCTAATTACCCTGGGGAATGTGCTGGTGAACCACTAGTGACTAATTAATGTACTGTAGCTACTATCTTATTGGCAAATGTGACCATGATGTTTTTTCTAATTTGTTCACGGGTTGTGGGCATCGCTGTCTGGGTCCAGGCGAGGTGATTTTTCAAACCATTGCAGTCCACGTGCTTTAGGTAGACCCTCCGTAGGGGGGTATTCCAGGGTTCTGTCCCAGTGACAGTGAAGGAACAGCGATATATTTCCAAGTCAGGATGGTGAGTGACTCTGAGGGGAACTTGCAGAGGGTGGTGTTCCCATTTATGTCGTGGTTGTGGGTATGTTCACTGAGCTGGGAAGTTGGTTTGCAGGCGTTTTGTCCCCTGTCTCGGTGCCATCTTCAGGGCTTTGGAGCCCCCTGTGAAGTGCTGCTGTACTGTCTCTTCTGGAATTTATTTGGTTCAGTTCCTGCTGCCTCTGATTGTTTGTTGCAGAGGCCGATATATTGAGTCCGGGTCTATGTGTCTGTTGATGGAGCCGATAGACCTGGACCCAATATCCCGGCCTCTACAATGAACAAGTGGAAGCAGCAGGAACTGAACCAAATAAACTCCAGAAGAGACAGTACAGCAGCACTTCACAAGAGGCTCCAAAGCACCGAAGATGACACCGAGACAGGGGACAAAACGTCTGCAAACCAACTTCCCAGCTCGGTGAACATACCCACAACCACAGCAACCAGAACCCGAGCTACAAATCTTTACACAAACCTAGAATGTTCCATGTATAGGTATCCTCCGCTTTTCAAATATTCATTTTATGCCAATTCGCTTTCCAGAAAGACCTTTAGTACCTGTTTTTCCGAACTGAAAGAGGAGTTTCACTTTTACAAAAAAGCTTGTGCAGTGAGAGTGGTTTCGCCAAGCACCTTGCCCGGGAACTACACTCAGCATCGAGCTGCCGCAGCGTTGAAATGTCTCTGTGAACACCTGTGCTTTATCCCATTTATTTCATGCACCGTTAGCAAGATGTGTCCGAAGGGGTGTGTGTGTGTGTGTGTGTGTGTGTGTCCCTCCCCCTCCCCCTCTCCCCCTCTCCCCCTCTTCCCCCTCTTCCCCCTCTTCCCCCTCTTCCCCCTCTTCCCCCTCTTCCCCCTCTTCCCCCTCTTCCCCCTCTTCCCCCTCTTCCCCCTCTTCCCCCTCTTCCCCCTCTTCCCCCTCTTCTCCCTCTCTCCCTCTTCCCCCTCTCTCCCTCTCTCCCTCTCTCTCCCTCCTACACCCCAGTCTCCTGTACCTCCCACCACCCCAACCTCCTCCAGCCTGTATAATATGATAGTGTTAGTTGAGGTTTTGTGTTATTTGGTAGGTTATGCTTTGGGTCTAGGAGCGTTCAAAATGTTTCCCATGTAAACTAATGGTAGTTGCTTCTTTGCTTTACACCATTTTGGCTTACAAGTGGTTTCACAGAAACGTTCTACTTTCAGATATTTATTTGGGGGGGAATTCAAATTTCACCAAACCCTGTGTTAGTTCAACAATCCAATCACTCTCTAGGTAAAGATGTTTCTCCTGAATTCCCCCCTGGATTTATTGGTGACTGTTTTATGTTGATGGCTCCTGCTTTTTTTTATCCTCAAGAAGCAGAAACATCTTCTCCATGTCTACCCCATTGAGCCCGTTGCGAGGACCTCCTGGATGTAGTCAAGGTTGTTACATTTTGATGATTCCTGGCTCCCACAAATTTCTATTTTTTCCAACACGTAAAACATTTCAAACAGCTCATTCCCAGCCTCTCCTTATAACTCAAACCCTCCAGACCCAGCAACATCTGGTAAATCTTTTGAACCCTCTCCAGTTTAATAATATCCTTCCTAGAACAGGGAGACCAGACTGTACACAGTGCTCCAAAAGAGTCCTCACCAACATCCTGCACAACCTCAACATGACGTCTCAACCCATGTACTCAAAGGTCCAAGCAATGAAGGCAAGCGCGCTAAATACCTTCTTAACCATCCTGTCGACCTGTGATGCAAATTGCAGAGAATTATGTAGGAGTCCCAAGGTCTCCCTGTTTGACAACACAACCCAGGACCCGACAATGAAATGTATAAATCCTGCCCTTTTGTTTCACCAAAATGCAATACTTCACATTTATCAAAGTTAAACTCCATCTGCCACACGTCGGCCCATTGGCCCAATTGACCAAGATCCCTTTGTAATCTTCGATAGCCCTCCCTGTTTACTATGCCACCAATTTTGGACAAAGTCAAATATCACACAACACAAAGTTATAGTCCAACAGGTTTATTTGGGAGCACTAGCTTTCGGAGTGCTGCCTCTTCATCCTCGAAGCTAGTGCTTCCAAATAAACCTGTTGGACTACAACCTGGTGTTGTTTGATTGTTTTTACTTTGTCCAGCCCAGTCCAACACTGACACCTCCAAATCATGACCAGTTTTGGTGTCACCCACAAACTTGCTAACCATGCCTCATAAATTCTCATCCAAATCATTTATATAAATGACAAACAGTGGACCCAGCACCGATCCCTGTGGGACACTGCTGATCACAGGTCTCAAGTCTGAAAAACAA